>NC_053401.1:422160-559468 GCF_016859285.1 Xiphias gladius | reverse complement strand
AGCACTTGCCTGTCTGGACTTGTGACTCGACTGTAGGCCTACTCGTTATGACTTGACCCAGAACTTGAATTGGAACTTGTCTACAGTACTTATAGTTTGTGACTTGACTTGGGAATTGCCAATTTTGGGATTTGCTTCTCTGAACTTGACCCTGGACTTGTCTGTCTTGATTTGCCTTAGAA
The DNA here is from genome assembly GCF_016859285.1 of Xiphias gladius. Taxonomy (NCBI): domain Eukaryota; kingdom Metazoa; phylum Chordata; class Actinopteri; order Istiophoriformes; family Xiphiidae; genus Xiphias; species Xiphias gladius. Next base: position 559,286 of record NC_053401.1, on the reverse strand, counting down.
CCTGATTTAGGACTTGCCAAACTTGATTTTGGACTTGCCTGTCTCAGCCTGGGACTTGACACAGGAACTTTTGACTTCCTGAACCCAACTTGGTTTCACCTGTGCCTGCTGGTCTGGTGGCCTTGAAATCTGCTGGTCCAGTGGTCTCCTGGTCTGGAGGTCTGGAAGTCTCTGTCCTCTCTTTACCTATGTACAAATGTATCATCACTGTTGTTCCCTCCTTCAGTTTCACAGAGCATCCCACCTCCTGGGTCTCCGGTGCAGATTGTACCTCAGTCCATACGCACCCCACCCTCAGACAAGACAAGGAGAGCACCCCCTCCAACACCGCCCAAACCCAGGCGACCAAGTTAGTACAGGCCCGGAGGGCGGGGGTGTGACTGGAGCCTGTCTGCGCTAGTCTGGTTTCCTTCCACCTCAACTCAAAACCATCCCTGCCTCGACCACTCTGTGGTGGAGGGGGGGTTTCCAGTTTTCCAGCATGTGCAGCACCTGCTTCGTCCTGAGCAGCTTTCTCCTCTTCAACAACCCAGAAACTGAGTGACTGTGGTGGCGTTGAGCCTTCTCTGGATGGCGTCAGGATTAAAAGAGGTCCAGTGACTTAAGATAATGACCTCGGGCCAGTTATTTTTTTTCCGTTTTGACTGATTGGTTCTGGTGTCCTTTGGCAGGTTTTTAGAGATGTTTTTGTCCGGTCAGCCCCACATTTAGATCCCAAAGTTCTCATTAGAGCAGTTTTTTGTGAATTACAGCCCGTCAAACTTGTATTCTACCCGTTCTACTTGTATTTGACAATGTAGTCAGAATTTTTTTATGGTCGATAAGATACGTAAAAACTCTTAAGATGCAGCTGATTAACAGTTAATACACTTAGCAAAAAAGTAGGCCCATGGCAAGTAAAGACGTTAAATACTTTGGAGGCTACGTAGCTAAGTGCTTCTTTAAAAGTTTATCATTTCCAATGGCAACAGCTATGAGCTAAAACTAAACGCATCTAATTTATTGATTGTTTAAAATATAGCAAGCAAATATTAGAATATTACCCCCTGGCCTAAAGGCTGAGAAACTCATTACCAGTACAGAACTGGTAGAGTTCAATGCCCAGCTTTATAGCTAGTGTTTCACTGACTGTGAGCAAACTGCTGACCAACCCTTTGGTGTGCATCCATAAAATCAAAATACTGATGTTTTTTATTGTCGTCCAGAGAGGGCTTCTGAGTGTGTGTGTGTGTGATGGGTCAAGTCATGTCAACATTTCGAAGTAGCAGCAGCTGGGTTGGATTGGATAGTCAACATCCAACACCTCAAAAACTTTGAAGTAACATGATGAATTTGTTAGTGGAGTTGAATTTCTCTGATTATTTTTTGGTGGGAAAAACATGCAAAAAAATAAACATTCATGTTCTTTTCTTTTCAATTAATTCTTTTTTGAGTAACAACTAATGAGTGAAAATAATAGTGTTGATAAAACCTTACAAAAAAAACTAACAATTATAAAATACTTAATGTAAACAGTAATTACAATTAATTATAATTAAGAGCCTCTTAGTGCCTCTTTATTATTTCTGGCCCTTCTGTTTATTTGATGAGACTGAATGCGTCCATTTATGTGACTATTACACACATTTACATTCATTGTCCTCATCATTATCATCGCCTGCTTCAGCTTTCCTTCCTTTTTCTCCTCCAATCACTGCCAGTGACCATTCTTTCTCCAGCTAACCCTGACATTCATTTTTATACTGTTATTATTTTATTTGATATAAACCTTTTAATATAATACACTGAAATATGCTATTTGTTTAAATGTGGTTTAAAATGATCTGAAGCTCTCTATGCCGCTTTTTCACAACAAGTTCAATTTTCTTCATCTCTTTGTTTTGATTCTTTTTCACTTGAAGTCATGAACCTGCAGTTATTTGTTCTTTGGACTCATCTCTGGTTTCATCTCGTCGTCATCTTTGCTGCTTTTCCCTTTTAGCTTCAGCAAACTGCTTCTCTCAGCACTGATCAGCTGACTAACAGAAATAAATGTGTCTGTGTGTGTGAGTGTTTATCCCTGTTTTATGACTTTGAGTTTTAGACTGATAGTATATTGTAACGTGAAATTATTATGATGTAAATTCTCACTTTTACTTTGAGGGTTAGTCTAAGATTAAATCTTGGATTCGGGATTGAGAGAGTACGAATGAGAAATATTATATATGGTTTATTGCTAATTTAGTGTTTAAAGAATATGGATTCATATTCCTCATTTAAACCCAGTCAATGAAATAATTGGTCTTCTCAGTGGACCAGTAGTTTTCCTCTCTGTTTTCAGGACGCCTCTGGGTGAGATAAACTCCCATGATCACAGAAAGATAAATGGTGGGCTACTGTTTTCTGAATAAACGTCCTCTACCAGGCTAACCTCAGAAGAGACGGACAGAAGTCAGATACAGTGTGGACTGGACATATGATAGAATTAGTTTTATGTTGGACCTAAGGTTCAGATTTAGGCTGATTTAGTGATCGAGTGTCTTGAATGAAAAATACAATACAAGAGGGTGTTTGTGTGAGTGTTTGCTAGTTTCATTATTATCATTTTAATTTCACCTCCCACTCTAACCATTGTCCCACGTCTTCTTCTGACTGGTCCGACAGCCTGTAACCCGCATGCCTGCAGAGCGTCGGGCAGAGGTCTGCAGCCGAAGGGTCTGAGGGTGAAAGAAGTGGCAGATTTTAAAGTTTACACTAAAGGAGCTGGCAGCGGAGAACTCAAAGTCACCGTGAAGGGACCAAGTAAGATGCCAAGACTCTGAAACTCAAAAATACGTATCGCATATCACCTCTGAAAATTATTTTTTTTTTTTAAATTTTGTTGGTAATTTTTAGCCTTTAATTTAGTTTAAGATGCAGTTTAACTGTACACAACAAACGTCACTGATTGTGGTTGATATTTTTCTTTTGAATCTAGAGGGCCTTGAAGAGCCAGTGAAGGTTCTTGAGATGGAAAACGGCCTGTATGAGTGTAATTATTACCCCATCATGACAGGAAAATACATCGTAACCATCACCTGGGGAGGACACAGCATTCCACGGAGGTGAGACTTTCAGCTGGGCTTATTATTTTGATTGTGTTTGTTATTCACCCGAACCACAAACTCTGACATGCAGCTGATCCAAACAGGAAACTGCGAGAACCTGATCCAGTCATTTTAGTTGGAATGCCATAAAAATGTAACTTTTAGTTGGGGGATTTAGTTAAAGTAGACTTTTATAGTTAGCGATGCCATGTAAACACAGAAGGGGACCTACTATAGTGCCTAGAGGTACTCCAGAGGCTCAGATTTGTGGAGAATAATATTCTGTAGCTTTACATGGAGCACAGTAACATGTTTACTTGAAAGTCTGGGCTTTTTTGAAAAGATAATGATGACATGTGATCAGTTTGTGCTCACATATAACTTCTTTCATTGACTTAAATATCTTGTTTTGTCCAAACAATAGTCCAAAAATCCAAAGATATTCAGTTTATTATTAAATATAACAAAGAAATGCAGTGGATCTTTCTATTTGAGAGGCTGGAACCAGTAAATATTTATTTTTGCTTGAAAAATGAAAAATAGATAATTGAATAGATTAATTAATTAATTGAAATCCCTATATATTATTTCAAGATGTGTTGTAATTAATGTTATCTTAAAAGAAGATTTTTATTACTGATATTTGTAAAGCTTTTCTGCTATGTCCAGATTAGTGCAATTGTGGAAACACTAATTTTATTCAAATTACATAGTTTTTGGAATTAAAATGTTGAAATATGAAAATATCTTATATCTTTATGTCTATCGGCATTTTTAGTAAATATGTTTATACTACTGTGCTTCTCATGTCAAATCAGTTAAATCTTTGCATGTAGTGTAATAAATTACTTTTATCACATTTCATCTCAATCTTTCCGTCTGGGATTATGATGATATGTGTGTTGTGGTTTCAGTCCATTTGAAGTACAGGTGAGTGAGGAGGCAGGGTCTCAGAAGGTGAGAGCTTGGGGTCCAGGTCTGGAGACCGGTATGGTGGGGAAGAGTGCTGACTTTGTGGTGGAGGCCATCGGGACGGAGGTGGGAACACTTGGTATGTAACAATAAAACACAACTACACAAAACACGATAACTACACACTCATCTGCTGCTCCAAAAGATTAACTGGTGGTTGCTGGTCTGAAACTGGCTCAGAGAAGCATACAGTAAGGAAATAAGTAAATGAGACAGACAGACAAACAAACAAACAAAAAAAACCCCAAAAAGACAATTGTACAGTCCAAGAACTGGAAGTTACAAAAATCAACAACAAAAAAAGGATGTAAAAGGGGTTTTAAGCTGCTTTTAAAAGATGGGGCTGATTTGAGAAGGTAGAGAAGGTTTACTGAGGCAGGTGAACAAGGTGTTACAATAGTCGAGGCATGAAACAATAAAGGCATATACTTTTATTAAATCCTCAGGCTGAAGGAAGGAATCTTTTCTGGAAAAAGCAGGACTGAACCAGATATTTCACATGAAACTCAAAATTAAGTTGGAATGAAAGTAAAAATACTATTACAATTAAAACAGAGATGCAGCAGGTTGTCGTCAGCATATAAGCGATAAACGATGGCATAGAAATATTGGACAGACAATACATTATGTAAAATTATGGACAGGAAATGGGAGTTTGAAGTTTCGGGGAAGTGTTGGCTCTAAATGTTAATTTTTTTTTTTTCCCTGCAGTGGTGAAATAGTGACCTTTCTGCTAGTGCCACCATCAGGATGAAACTTCCACTTGTACACATGAAATATTAATATCAAACACGCGGGTTACCATAACATTTACTGATCACATTCCTGCTACCCAGAGGATGAGCAGTTTTGATTTCAATGACCCCATGACCTTTCACCAGCGCCATCCTCAGAAGAATCTTTACAGTTTTAGTCCCCCGGATACATTACCATAAAAATACATGTTTCAAATGTTTAACCATTTTGTGTGCAGGTTTCTCCATCGAGGGCCCCTCTCAGGCTAAGATTGAGTGCGATGATAAAGGTGATGGATCATGTGATGTTCGATACTGGCCGACTGAACCAGGTGACTACGCTGTCCACGTCATATGTGATGATGAGGACATCAAGGACAGTCCCTTCATGGCTCACATCCTCCCTGCTGCCAACGATGTCTTCCCAGAGAAGGTTATACCACGACCTGAATGAGTTTAAAATGATTTCACTCATATTTCATTGTTAATTATGATGTGTTGAATATTTTCACCTCCTCAGGTGAAATGTTACGGTCCTGGTCTGGAGCCTCTGGGCTGCATCGTCAACAAACCTGCTGATTTCACCATCGATACCCACGGAGCCGGCAGAGGAGAGCTGAAGCTCTATGCTCAGGTGAGGATTCAAGACCCGACAGAAGTTTTTAGGATCTTCTAATCAAGTATCGTTCATCTGTTATGATGGCATTTTTGATAGCAGCTAAGTGTGTTTGTGTTTTCAGGATGCAGAGGGTTTCCCCATCGACATACAGATCACAGATAACGGAGACAGCACCTACTTCTGTGTTTACATTCCCACAAAACCCATCAAACACACCATCATCATCACCTGGGGCGAAGTCAACGTCCCCAACAGCCCCTTCAGGGTATAAAACTGATACTTATTCAGTTAAAGATTCACACATTTAAGTCGCTGAATCAGTAAATTCAACACGGGAGAAAGGAGAAGTGTTGATGATGCTTTTAATTGACGTCAATGCAGAGGAGGAAAAAAAGATGTAGTTAAGATACAGAAAAATATGGTAGAAGTGAAACATTAAATTAGACTTGTGTTAAATTATTAGAATTATTATTATGAAAATAATTAATAAAGTTTATTTACATAGTGTAGCACTTATCGAAGTCAGCAAGAGGACAAACATGAAACAATAAAACTAACCAAGTATAAAAAACAGTAGTAAAAAAGAAACAAAACAAAACCAAGTAAACAGTAAAACTTTAAATCAAATAGCAAATACAAATACGTATATGTATGAAGAAAAAAAACACATAGAAACAAAAACCACAGAATTGTTATAACTCATTTATAGATAGACTATTTTATTAATTCCAAAGGCATAAAACACAAAAACAAACAGAAAAGTGAGGTCAATAAAAAGAAAAATAATATAAAATAACAAATTGAATAGTATAGTATATAATAAGTATAGTATAGTGAACAAGTAAGCTTTAAGTTAGTTATAACCTTAATTTTTGTAATAACTTAGTTATTAGATTTATATAAGCAGATGCAACAGTATACAAAACCTGGATTACTTCAATACCAGTTGTCTGTTTTTTTGAGAAAACAATGACTAATAACTATTTGTAGGTACTACTGATGTAAATATACGAATAAATCACCTATATTGTACAATTGCATGTATTGTACATATATGTAAGTATAAAAATGGCTATCATTTGTGGGTAGTTACATTCATATTCACATATACATTAATTTGTATGTTATGGATCAGGTGACTATAGGTGAAGGCAGCCATCCAGAGAATGTGAAGGTTTACGGTCCAGGTGTGGAGAAGACTGGACTGAAGGCCAACGAGCCGACGTACTTCACTGTGGACTGCAGCGAGGCCGGACAGGGTCAGACATGGTTGTGGTCCTAAAGTCAGACCTGTCTCACGTCCAGTTATTTTTGAGAGTTTAATGACTGTTTTTACTCGCAGGCGATGTCAGCATCGGGATCAAATGTGCTCCAGGTGTGGTGGGACCTGCGGAGGCCGACATCGACTTCGACATCATTAAGAACGACAACGACACGTTCACAGTGAAGTACATGCCTCCAGGTCCCGGGCAGTACACCATCATGGTGCTGTTCGCTGATCAGGTGAGAGCGGAGAGACAGGTAAATCATTTCTGAAAACATGCTCGGGCAAAAGGAGACATTAGACAAACCTCTCACCTTTACTGTTAAAACAGGAGATTCCTATCAGCCCCTTCAGAATAAAGGTGGATCCTTCCCATGATGCAGCTAAAGTCAGAGCAGAGGGACCTGGACTCAACAAGACAGGTGAGCTGGTTTCACACTATAACTCAGACAAAACACAAACTATGAAATATTAATGCACAAAATCTTACAGAGCCAGTAGGAGGACGTGAGGGTTTTTTAAGTAATAATTTGTTTTCATAATATATTTACTTTGTGTTTACAAATTTGGTATTCTGTATTTGGGAATACTTAATTTGTTTGCAGAAGTTTAGTATTTTTTATCTTACTTTATATGTACACATAAGATTTTAATAATTCCTGTGTGAATTAAATTTGTCTCTTTGTTGTCATTGGTGCACTGGAATTACTTGTTTTGCTAAATTCAGTAGTCCGTGTTTTGGAATGACACAGATTTAATTTGTTATTCATGCTCTCAAATTACTTTATTCGCGCACATAAATTTAGTAGCCATTCTTTCAAATTAGTAATTTAATGCACAAGAAGTTACTGAGCTTCCTGAATTATTTCATTTACACACAGAATTTTATTTTTGCTCTTGAATCACTTGATTTCGCTGCATGAATTATAGCGTTATTCATGCAAAAATGAGCCTCTGATTGGTTTTAATACAGATTTGATTTTGGACACAGACACACGGAAATAGTTTTAACTTTGCCTCGTAAACAAAATTGTGTTATGTTTCACATCCTTTAAACATACAGTACGTTTAATTGTTCACTATAGGTAGAGCATGAATTACGATCATTTGTGCAAAGTGATATCTCAGATTGTTGGATATAATTTTTTTTTCCACTGACACTCTGCAGGCGTTGAAGTGGGTAAACCCACCCACTTCACCATTTACACAAAGGGAGCCGGTAAAGCCAAACCTGAGGTTCATTTCACCGCAGCAGCTAAAGGTGAAGCTGTCAGAGACTTTGAGATCATCGACAACCACGACTACTCCTACACCGTCCGCTACACCGCAGTCCAGCAGGTAAAATTACACTTTATTTCTGTCATTTATGATGTGTGAGCTGTGTGGTGAACTTGAGTTAACTATAGTTTGTGTTTCTCTCAGGGGAACATGTCCATCACTGTTTGTCACGGAGGAGACCCCATCCCTAAAAGTCCATTTAACATCAGTGTGGCCCCCCCTCTGGACCTCAACAAGGTCAGAGTTCAGGGGCTGAACAACAGTAAGTACATCTGAGTCTGCACTGGGTGTTTTTTTTATTATTATTTTGTAACTAGGAGGAAATGAGAAAACATTTGTTATACAGAACCAAAAATCGTTTCCATACAGAGAGTTAAGTTCAGGTTCAGTTCAGGGTGACGACGCCATGAGTGATTCTGGCTCTTGTCAAAGGTCATAAGTGTTTTTACTTTTTCTTCTTCTTCTTTTCCCCATAACCAATGTCCTAAACTATAGAACATTCAGCTGCAGAATAATGCTGCAGTTGATGTCCATTCGACTTTTTGCTCATTAGCATAAGCAGTTTTGAGAGGCTGCTTTAGCTCTGTCATTTCCCATGCAAAAATCAGATATTTGGCCATGTATGTAAATTACATATACTGTATAGTATATTGTGTATGTCAAGGGGGGACTCTGATCAATATCAAAAAAATAACATATATGTACTTACAGTATATACCACAAATATAGAAAAGTGTCTCTGTTCTGTACACATGTGTATATGTACATTCACCCATCTGAAATAAAGAAGTTAATGTAATGAAACATTATTTTTACTACTTTTACTTCTGTGTAGGAAAAAAACAATAAAAGATATTTAAAATAATAATAATAAATATTTAGAAAAAACAAACTGAACATTGTGTACGGCTCTTAATAATCACTGTGGCTCAAATAATACTGATTCGTATTGTACATATTCCTATATTGATTAATGAAGTCATATTTTCATAATACTAGTCAGATTGTATGAATATATTACACCATGTATGTCAATACATATTTAATGTTAAATCTATGGGTTGCACTATACTATATTACGTGATAGATTAGAAAAACATGTGTGCCTACATCAATATTACTAATATATACAAAACACATATGTCTGCCAAATATGAGCACACATAGTTTGACAGATAGGTAAAAAGCAGATATTGAATCAAACAATTTGTCCATATATTTCATTTACCATACTAGAGGAAAATCTCTGAGACCTAAGCTAAAGCTTTCCAAGGCTACACTTTTACAGCAAAACATTAAAAGTCTGACAGATGCAAAATTTGAACACTTCATTGTCACAGTAATCTTTCAAACGTGTTTGTTTTTCTAACTGTCCTGCTTGCGTATCTCTGTACGTACAATTCAAAGAGGTGGATGTTGGGAAGGATCAAGAGTTCACCGTCAGTACTCGAGGGGCTGGAGGTCAGGGAAAACTGGACGTCAAGATCACCTCCCCATCACGGCGACCGATCCCCTGCAAGCTGGAGTCGGGCACAGCCAATGAGGTTCACACAGTGAAGTACATTCCTCCAGAGGAGGGACCGTACAGAGTGGATATCGGCTACGACGGAAACCCCGTCCCGGGAAGCCCCTTCACTGTGGAGGGCGTCATGCCGCCCGACCCTTCAAAGGTGAGTTAGATTTACTGTGAAAAGGTAAAACTTCAGACTACAGCATCCAGCTGCAGGAAGCATTTGACATTATTTAAAAAGATAATTTCATAAATTCTACTGAAGTTGTGTGTTTAGTAATTAAATGAAACTGTTTTTATCCCAAAGTTCAACATGAGGATCGGACAGATGCCCTATGATCTGTTTTCTGTAGCACATCTTCAGCAACAGAAATATACACTTCAACTTACAACACATTTAAAGTATGTATCAAACACTCAAACCGTGTAGCCCTCAAAGTAGGGCTGGGCGATATATCCAATTCATTCGATTAATTAGAGGGTTTGTGTTTTGCACAATGTATAAAATGTCTACAATGTAAAATTGAGTTGTTATAATGACTGCAAATAGTAATGTGTGATGATGTCACAACAGTCTCGTAACCTGCTTGCAGGACCGTCGTGTCTCCAGGTGGAGGCAGAGAGGAATTCATGACTCAACAGTTAATGGATTCTAGTTCTGGTGCCGTCTGTCTCTACCTGGCTGCAGATACCACTTAGCTTAGGTTTGCATATGGATCTAAAAAATGTAATGTCTCCACCATGGTATTGTCTTCCCACGTTCGTGAATTACAGTGAATCGTCCCTGAGCTTGAAAAATTATTTCTGATACCTACCGAAACTTCACTGTTGCCCCTAAACTATTGAAGAGATAGTCATAGTATGTGTCATGTCTGTGTTAAACTCTTGGAGAACAAAAGTGAAATAGCTGGAAGTCCGACTGTGGAAGGATTCTGAGACAGTGGACCCCGAGCAGAGATGAGTTGCTTGCAGTAGTTTTGACATATTGCAGGCTTTCCTTCCTTCCTAACTGTAAATAGCTGTTGTTGGTTGAAAACTGCAGCTTTACTCCAAAGTTTCTTACCACAGCAATCCTCCTCACAGGTGCCATACGAAAAACTGCAGCACAAGCTATTCATAGGAAACGTGATGCATTTGTTCTTAGAGCAAAGCTACTCTGCAGCCAAAAATAATACATTTGCAACACTAATTTTAACCTGGATTAAACTTAAATTTAACATGGAAAAACATAAACAAGAATATAATTTAAATTAATATCAGATCATAATTGGTTTTGTCAGATGCTTAGTACCAAAGGACTTGGATCAGGATAAGGAACAAAAAAACAGGTTTGGGTCATCACTTTTTTTGATTGTACACTTTGACTTTTGGTTTTGGGGCTCCTGGCCCCATGGAACGGGTCCCAGTTGGCCCAGTTGATTATCGATCCATGCTGAGTTCATATCTCTCTGAAACATTTAGAGTCTGAGTTTCAGACCTTAGACTGAACGCTAACTGGTTCTACATTACTAAAAACTTCTTTCAACATGTCCTCGTGTTTTGTGTCTTTTTCCTGAACTCTCCAGGTGCGAGCCTACGGTCCAGGTCTTCAGGGTGGTGTTGTGGGTAAACCAGCCCCCTTTGCCATTGATACCAAGGGGGCGGGTACCGGTGGTCTGGGTCTGACGGTGGAGGGCCCCTGCGAGGCCAAGATCGAATGTCAGGACAACGGTGATGGATCCTGCTCGGTCTCCTACCTGCCCACCGAGCCCGGTGAGTACGCCATCAACATCCTGTTTGCAGACCAGCACATCCCCGGGTCCCCCTTCAAGTCTGTCGTCCAGTCTGTGTTCGACCCCACCATGGTGACAGCCAGTGGCCCCGGCCTGGAGCGGGGCAAAGTCAACGAGGCTGGATCCTTCACGGTGGACTGCTCTAAAGCGGGAGAGGCTGAGCTCACCATCGAGATCATCTCAGAGTCTGGAGCCAAAGCTGAAGTTCACGTCCAGAACAACAGTGACGGGACCTACTCCATCACCTACATCCCCCAGTTCCACGGCATGTACACCATCACCATCAAATATGGAGGACACGCTGTGCCCAAGTTCCCCATCCGCCTACAGGTGGACCCGGCTGTCGACACCAGCGGGGTGAAGGTCTACGGACCAGGAGTTGAACCCAGAGGTGAGGGTTTAAAGAATTTTTTTTCTACCAAGTCACAGGGAAGTAGGGCTGAGAAGTAGGGCATATCATTTTTACACGAAAATGATATGACTGATGTGTATAAACTCTAAGACATGCAGCCTGGTTTACACCCACACGTAGTTGGGCTACAGATTCCTAATTCTTTGCTGTTCTGTGGTCTGTTTTTATGATGACGGCACTCTATCTAGTGTGATCTGGTTTGGAGTCAGCTCTCAGTGGTTTATTTACTGGCCTTCTGACTTCTCCAGTATAATTTATGACAGTAAATAAACTTTCAGCAGTGCATTTGCAGCTGTGTAGGCTTAACTTTCCTCGTTATGTTTTTCTTCTATTTTGAGCCGACTTGATAATAGAGTACTTGTTGACTTTAGGCCGTTCTTTTCTGATGGATGTTCACGTGAGATTTAACTGAAATGTTATAAGGACGAGGCTATGACGTCTTTAAGCCAAACAGGGAGAGAACAAATGGACCGATCTCTCCAAAGTAAAATCTATAACCAAAAAGAAAACAAGGAATGAGAGCACTGATATGAGGCGCCTCCCGCCCCCTCGTAGCCCTCCACCCATCGCTTCCATAAATCATGAACTACTGGCGCTTACACAATCAGTTGGGCAGTATGTTTGACAGCTGTCCTGAAACAACCTCTGGGTGCTCCCCAAAAACCTGCCTTTATTTTATGCAATGTAGGTTATAACCATGAAGAAAGTAATCAAACATCCTACCAAAGACGTTGTCACTTAAATCTGGCTTCTGGTGTTCCCGTTTACTTTGACATCACATCTACGTGTGGTGTTAGGATGGAACCTAAGAGAAATGCGTCGGTGGAGCCTTCGTGCTGGGTGTGTCAGTGGATCAGTCTACTGCAAAGTGAAGCTGAAGTTGTCGTGCCTGAGTTTTATCTTTCAACAAGAGCCTTTTTTCCATTCAACAAAATAAACCGAGCGTCTTCTGAGACACACCAGTGTGAAATTAACAAAACCATAATTCAAATCTGGAAATATCTGAGCGAAACATAACAAGACTAAAGGACAACACATGCCGGGACAGTATGATGTGTCCATTAGTAAATAATGACCTGGTTTAATAAATTGGTATTTAGTGCTACTCTGCTTAGGTAGGCTAATTAGCTTTCAGTCAGACTACTGACTCATTTATGTGGGACAACAAACTGAGTTACATCAAAATAGATTTTCCAATTAAAGGAAACAGGCAGGAAAATGTAGCTAAGTTTATCTCTGTCTAAGTCTTTCTGTCAGAAAGTCAGATTCTGCTCCGTTTTAGTTCAGTCAGAAAAGGACACAAATCTCTTGGTACTCAGGAAGAACTGAGGTTTGATTCCCAGGAAAAGTTTTCTTCTCCTCTTACGTGTCCTGATTTTTGTTTCTTCTCCACAGGCGTCCTGAGGGAAGTGACCACACATTTCATCGTGGATGCCCGAGCTCACTACAAGAGCGGCGGCAGCCAAATCAAAACCTGCATCTCCAATCCATCAGGCGCTAACACTGACGCCTACATCACCGACAAGGGAGACGGGACCTACAGAGTGGAGTACACGCCGTATGAGGACGGTGAGGAGCCAGACTTCGTACTGCATGTACTATTATGTCTTGTTTACTCGAGATAGGAGACTGCGGTAAGGCAGCTTTCTGGAATGTGGACGTGTTTGAGCTGAAAATGCCTCAGTCAGCAAACTGAATGAATCTCACCACAGCCAATCAACAGAGCCAGAGAACAGGCAGTGGCAGGGTTTGCTGCTGGTTTATGGAATGTTTGTTCCAAAGCAACACATCATAATTGTGAAATAAAATTCCTTTTGGCTCTAACAAAGCCTCTGTTTTCGCTCTGCCACAGTAAAGAGAAGGGGGCAAATGAGGCATTCGTGGCTTTAACACTTAAACTTGTGGCTGCCTAATGATATCACCATGTTTAGGACTCTGAATATCGTAATCAGCTCTGCCGTCACAAACTAACTTGAAGTAAAGCGCAAGCAAAAGAAACAGATGAGGTGTTGCGAACACAGTCAGGCGGTAGTGACTGTGACATAAACTGTATATAAAGGCTGATGAATGTAGAGTTTATCAGTTGGAATGAATGGAGTCAGGTCTCTCAGTGCTGCGTGACAGTAAAAGAAGAGCAGAGTGAGAGGAGGCAGGGATGAACTGATGGTATTAATAGCTGCAGCCTCTCTGCTCCCAGCAGATAGTTTTCCACTGATAGTAATGTGTGACATGTCGGAGCCCACTGCATTGTGGGACGGAAATACTCAGCCACACTGGTATTTTAAGGAAAGGTGTGTCATCTTCTGTCTGCCTGTTTGAAACACAAATACAGAAAAAATACACACTTTTAGGCTTGTGACCGATTTACGGAGTCACGTACTGACTGCGGTCATTCTAGCAGCCTCATGGATGCCCGGTCGTGCCATGAATTGGCAAAGCAAAATTGATCCATGTGTCCTTGCAAAATAGGGGGCTCTGGAAACGTAGTTACCACATAGTGACCATTCAGCAAGTTACTGTGGCTGGAGCGCAAAAAGCTAACATGCTGGTGTTAGCCCGCCACAGTAGCTCGCCAAGGTAGCTGGCTCACTGCAGGTTAGATACACTACCAGACTGCAAAGTATCCAGCTTGATTTTTAACTGGATATTGAGTTAAAATCAGTCAAATGTGTACCATGGGCTGCGGACGATGCTGCATCCCTGCTGTGGAACAGAGGAGGTTTTGTTAAACTGGATGGAGACAAACATCCTTTACTTTGGACTCTCTAGCACCCTGTTCCCTCAGAGGTTTGTACTGTCAAGACAGTTTGTCGTTGATCCAAAATTTGCCATCAACTTTAATGGCGTTTGTGTCGAAATGCTACCAACACTGTTGAAATTAACTGATTTTGGTCTTCTGTAAATGTGGTGTGACTGGACCCTGAAGCAGTGGAAAAGATTTGATCCTTCTGCACGTCTCTTTATCTGTCTACAGGTTTGCATCTGATTGAAGTGTTGTTTGATGAGGTCTCTGTGCCTAAGAGTCCGTTCAGGGTTTCGGTGACCGAGGGTTGCGATCCCAGTCGAGTCCGAGCCTATGGTCCGGGTCTGGAGGAAGGACTGGTCAACAAACCGAACCGCTTCACTGTCGAGACCAGGTAATTTCACTGTGTAACCTCGTGCACCGTAAATCTTGGAGCACTCAAATCACACAAATCTGAACATTTCCGACAGTTTTGGCACATATTAAATCCTTCGGGATCTCCCTCTAATTTCCCATCCCTGTGGTTTCTTCCTCAGGGGTGCAGGCACCGGGGGCCTCGGCCTGGCCATTGAGGGTCCATCTGAGGCGAAGATGTCGTGTAAGGACAACAAAGATGGCAGCTGCAGTGTGGAGTACATCCCCTTCACTCCTGGAGAGTATGACGTCAATATCACCTTCGGAGGCCTACCTATCCCAGGTAATGGATCCATCTCATTAAAACCCAGGGCTCTGACCTGTGGGGTTGGGTACGGTTTAGATTTTTACACGTACCAAGACCAGGTACAGAGAACTGCATATTACCTGATGGTTTGTGTTGCAGGAAGCCCATTTCGGGTCCCCGTGCGAGAGCTGGTGGATCCCAGTAAGGTGAGGTGTTCAGGACCGGGACTGGGAAGTGGAGTAAGAGCTCACGTCCCTCAGACCTTCACCGTGGACAGCAGCAAGGCTGGAGTGGCCCCCCTGGAGGTTCAGCTCTATGGGCCAACTGGTAAGACCACAAGAACAATCCTGATTTGTCTTCTTATACTGTACCCTGTAAGAGCCCTCCATGGACTCTGGCCTTTAGCGGTGCATTTACTGAGTTAGCTTTTTACCCTAGCAGAAGTAGAAGTGGACAACTGACGACATTTTTCTATTTGATAAAAATCCAAAACGCAAACCGTCTCTAGGGACAGGATTCACGTTAAACATCTTGCGGTTTCTTCTCAGGTGTGGCCGAGCCCATCAACATCACCGACAATGGTGACGGTACTCATACGGTGAACTACACTCCTGCTAACGATGGCCCGTACACAGTGTGTGTGAAGTATGCCGAGCAGGAGGTCCCTCGCAGGTCAGTGCTGAAGAGATTAGTTTGCAAGCAGGTCCTGATCCTCCTAGTTGAGGTCTAACTTCTCAAACTATCTCCTCTCAGTCCTTTCAAGATCAAGACGCTGCCCGCTCATGATGCCAGTAAAGTTCGAGCCAGCGGCCCAGGTCTGAATGCGTCCGGGGTTCCTGCCAGTCTGCCGGTTGAGTTCACCATAGATGCCCGAGATGCTGGAGAGGGACTGCTCACTGTTCAGATACTGGTGAGTCACAGCTTCCTGCCCTGACTTAGACAAGGTCAGAAAGACTAGATACAAAAAGGGTTACGCCTTTTTTTAGCCTGTATAGAGTTTGTAGTGTCTTAATTGTTTTCCTTTTTGAAAACTATAGATAAAAGATGTGGCAACCAAAATTTCAAGGTCAAAAACAAAAAGGCCGTTTCTAAATGTGTAACAAGGATCTAACATAATTCTTGTGAGGTACAGGGAGGTGGTGTGAGATTATGCTGCAATTTTTCTTCAATTTGAATATTGAATCAAAGATACTAAAAAACAAAATAAGTTTTAATTTAGCAAATGACAGTGTGCAGGTATTTTTTTGTTCTTTTGTGCAGATAATTACCACTCAGCATCAGCATAGACAGTCTAGTCTGCGCGCCCCTCATATCAGAATTTATGAACAATGAAATGTTGGACCAACATTTTCTCACTTAACGGGATTTGCCACAATGAGTGGATTCTCTTGGAGTGAGGTAAATCTGCACAGAACTTTTGCACAATGTTCAACTTTTGAGAATTTTTAGACTCAAGTATAAGAAGCTGTTATGTAAGAACAGTAGGAACTAACACCTCCTCTGTTTCCCTTATAATTGGGACCAAACTGCGACAGCCTTTCTAGGAAACTTCCTGATAATTTGTAGCTAAATACCAGCTACTTTTTAGGAAAATATGAGGAAAGTGTCCAGGAAATGAGCTGGAAAATACGGGACCCATACAATAAAGCATTATTGTTATGTCTGTAAAATTTAAAACCACAAACTGTGGATTATAAAATACATGTAGTGCTGTATTGCCTCTGAAATGTAGAGGAGCGGAGGCACAAAGTGACATGAAATGGAAATACTCAAACACAAAATTTGTACTGAAGTCCAGTATTTGAGTAAAAGTACTTAATGACTTTCTAGCGCTGCAGTAGAGAGCTGAGGGACGCTGGATACCAGGTAAACAAAACACAAGGTTTTGATTTTCCTGAATTTAGGTCAAGCTCTGCGACTGAGTCAGGGAGTAATGTAAGAAGCGCCGCATCCACAAGCTTTCCGTAAACACATTGTGGTTCTGGCGTGATCAGGCACTAAACCCCGAACTGGAAACAGTAAACGGTTTCTAATCATACATGCATTTGAGCTCAGGTGATGGAGATGTAAGCTGCTCTTCTGAAGAGTTTCTGTGTTACTGACTCTTTTAACCCCTGATTCAAACTCTCCATGTGACGTCCTGTTCCACTGCTGGGGGCTGGTTGCTGTTGCTGCAGGGTCCGGATGGGTGCAGGCGGGAGGCCTCTGTGTTTGTGGAGGACTGGGGCAGGAGGGTGTGGGAGACTCATATTGTAAAGAAAACCATCCCCTTCAGTATTCTTAAGAGAGGCTGTGTAAGGCCCCGCGCTCTTTCACCTTCCTCTCTCCTTTACCCCCCCCCCCCCCCAACACCCTCTTACCCTTTCTCCCTGCCTCCCCCTTTATATAAACCAACGATCCAATACTTCAACCCAGATTTTAATATTTACCTCTAGGAGGGACTCATCTGACTCATCAGAGTTCAGAGAGTCGGGTCTAGTTTTTCTGCCTCATCCTCCCTGTGACTCTGAGGGAGGATTTGAAGTTAATTAAATGTATTTAAAAGCTCGATACTGATACGAGCCGAAACTTTCACAGGCAATATTTGCTGGGCTTAAAGCCGACTGTACAACATGACACCAAATCCTCAAATTTTTTGGCTTAAAATTTCATAAGATTACCAATTAATAACGAGGTAATTAAGGCGCTTTAATGTAGGATTTACGAGGATACTTAAAGGATAAAGTATTGGATTATAATATATTATACATTAAGGTAATTTGATGAATTATCTGCACAGTTTAAGGGCTTTTAAAAGGTAAAAGGGGTTTAATCACTTACACTTTTACTGACACTTCAGCTTTCATCATTCAGTCCTGACACTTCAAACTGAAACTTTATCTTCTTTCAGTATTTCTATTTTAACTGCCGCTTCATCTGTTTTAAATATTTTAATGACAACATTTCGCAGCAAGTGCATGAACACTTCCTTCAGAAAATGCAGCCAGTCTGATTTTTTTTTTAATTAACATGACAATTCAGGGATGACTTTTGTGTTATTTGGTCAATTTTAAGAGGTAAAGCCCTTTAAAAAAGATCCTTTGTATATTCCAAATAATTTATCCATTTATAAAACCATGATTTGTGGTGAAATGGGGGATTTGCAACTTAATTATAAATTAGCCCTTTGAAGTTGCACATCGAGGAGAACCAGTCATGCCATTTTTGTACCTTAAACCACCTTAATACAGGTAGAGAACCATAAAAATTTTGTACCCAAATTTACCCCAAATCTGAGCGAACTTGTTTGATAACGGAGTACTCAATAAAAATCCCTTCAAATATCAATAAGTAGCAGCTGAAGATATTTCAGAGCCCCAACATAATCCAAACTTAACCTTAACCTTAATAACAGAAGAATATCAAGGACAGTTTCAAATTACTTATTGTATTTTATGCCTCCACCCGTCCTCCCCCTCTCTCCCCCCTTTGTGGTCTCCATGTGGACTGACCTCCATTCAGTTTGCCTAATGAGCTAACAGACAGATGTGGTTTTCAGTTCTCCACTAACCGGAGTGCTTCGTAAGCCTGCCTCCATCCATCCCTCCACCCTCCTCTGCTGCATTTATTAGTTAGATCCTGTGTGATGTGGAACGGATAACAAACACATGATCAATACACGTGAGTGCTGTGAACACCACTGGTCTCAAACCAGCAGCCATCGAGTCCAGCTGCTGCAGAGTTATTCTCGGCAAACCCGATTTTTGTCAGTCTGGAAGCAGAGGTTTCAGCAGCTGGTACCTATGGGCCAGCAGCGGAACATCATGGCGAGCCTGTGAATGACACCAGAGGGGAAAGTGGCCTAAATAAGTCGAGCTGTGGACACATTACCGAGCTTTCTATGAATAGGCCAATACTTCTAATAACTTAGAGCAGATTTGAGTTTTTTTCCATGTCAAGGTGGAATAAGTTCAAATTTAAACATAATTTTTTAGCCACGAGGGCAGATCAACAAGTTCTGACTGTGACCTCTGACATATTATCAGATTATATAAATTATTATGGCAGTTACAGAGCAGCATGATCCTTCATCTGGATCTGGTGTCTGAGTCCACCTGATAAATCTAGGTCCAGTACTCCCTCTCTTTTAGCTCTGGTTTTGGTCTCCACCAGCTCCTGAGGGAAACATCTGGCTCTTTAGCTGCTAAATGCTCCACTGTGTTCACCAGCTGCTCTCTGACTGGGTCTGTCTGCTGTTTGCTGCTGAGCAGGTAGTGGGCAGTGACTTTTGCATTATTAATTTTTTGTTCTGTTTACGAACTGCTGTCAGTAGGCTTGATACCGGGCCCTGCTGGCTAGTAGATACCTCACCCAGCCGATTCAGTTCTGTGGGTGCTTCATAGCAGGACGACATTTCGTCCTGCTATGAGAGATGAATTCAGGGCATCAGACCACAAGAACTCATAAGACTAAATATGGCACATGGTAGGAGACCACTGATGTGCAGTACTTCACTCCACAGCAGTTTTTACTTTAGTTTAAACATATACACACAAACCCGAACACACCACTAACTTCATGTCCGTGTGGCTCCAGGATCCGGAGGGAAAACCCAAGAAGGCAAACATCCGGGACAACAGAGACGGGACGTACACGGTGTCCTACGTACCGGACATGACGGGACGGTACACCATCACCATCAAGTACGGAGGAGACGAGATCCCGTACTCACCGTACCGAATCCACGCCCTGCCCAGCGGGGATGCCAGCAAGTGTCTGGTCACAGGTCAGACTCCGCCCACCGCCGCTCTGTCAGCCAATCAGATTTCATCACCTGAGACTGTCGCGGTATCACTGACTCTGTTGTTGTTTTCCTACAGTGTCAATCGGAGGACATGGACTGGGTGAGTTGTACTAAATCAGAATTATCCTTCAGTTCTGTGGGTCTATATCTATCGTACCGCTGAAGGTATTTGATTCACTTCTTCGTCTTCTGTCCTCGACCATGCGTGTAGCTGCACGGCTCTGCAGCGACCTAAACACACTTCCAGCTAAGGTTGAAGACAGCGGTAGGTCTTTGTAGTTTTTACTGGAAACAAGTGTGAAACCGTGAAAACAGCACCGGATAAGACACAACAAATGATGGTGATTATAAATCAGAAAAAAGGTGATACCACAGATGACAAATTGCACTAAAGCTATAGTAAAAAATGTGTATGACAGTAACAAGAAAATTGGATTCAAAACTGGCGGGAAGAAAGAATGTGTTACCAGTTCATCATGGTGATTAACGTAGTAAACAAATACATGGTTACAGCAACGGTACAAGGAAGGTTTGAAACTGTGGTAAAATGTATTTCATTAATGTAAAATCAATTCAGCAACGGGCTGCAACATGGTCAGTTTTCATTCTGTTTATCAATCACTGGTCAGGAGGACTTTTCATGACTAGCGTCCTGATTTGTCCTCTGTCTTGTCAGGATCTGGTATCGGCCCGACCATCCAGATCGCCGAGGAGACGGTCATCACCGTGGATGCAAAGGCTGCTGGGAAAGGTAAAGTCACTTGTAAGGTGTCAACTCCTGACGGAGCGGAGCTGGACGTGGACGTGGTGGAGAACGCAGACGGGACGTTTGATATTTACTACACGGCCCCCGAGCCCGGGAAATACGTCATCACCATCCGGTTTGGAGGGGAGCACATTCCCAACAGCCCTTTCCATGTGGTGGTGAGTCACGAACCTGCAGAAACAGGCAGGAAGATGAGTGGTTCCCAGTCTGTGAATAACAGGATCAGTTTAATCCTTCAGCTAAAGCTCACCATCGGTGGTGGTTTATCAAGCCCAGAGACACTGGTGACGATGGTGATAACAGTGGAAAACATGGATTAATTTCACAAGGTCACAAGCCAATTAGTTTGGGAATCACTGGATCATTAGATTAATATTCAAATGGTAAAATTAACAGAATTACAACATGTCTTTTAGCATTACTTTCATGCTAGCCTTAGTTAATCCTTTAACCCTGAAAACAGATTAAACAAAGCCCTGGAAAACTGAATTTCTATATTTTTATCTTAAAAATTACCTTCCTTTAATCAGTATTTAAGAGGTGATTAAGGTATTTAAAGTGATTATTTGCACAGTTTAATGGGCAAAACTCTTATCCCGTAATTTATACTCATTTATTTGTGTTTTTATTGAGGGGAAAGTTTAAGGATTGCTTTCAGACTGTTTGTTTTTTTTACCCTTTAAAAATCCTGTGCCTGCAGAGAGAAATCCATTTAAACCCTCTGAATATACATATTAATTATCCATGAATTATCTCTAAATTTGGGATGAGCCCCTGAGTTTGCAGATTAACTGAAGGGTTGCTTGTGATGTTATTATGTACATTATACAGATTTTCTACCTCTTCAAAGTCCCTAAATCTGTGCAGAAAACCCATGAAAGACTCTTAATATGTTAGTTTCCAAGTACTGAGTAACAATCCTCTAAAATCTCATTAACGAGCAGCTGGAAATATTTCAGAGCCCTGACATTAACCTTAATAACACCTTAAACTTCACATGAAAGTGTAAATTCTGAGGGACATCACGCACTGCTCAAACTGTGTGTTTTTAAGGGATTCAGTTTTTTTCTTTTTTTAATTTAAGGTGAAACTAAGCTCTGATCTCTGGCACCAAACACTACAATGTTTAGATCAACAAGGAGTTGACATTGCAGAGCAGTCTCCTTCAAAGTACATTCATGTGAAGCTATTCTCCGTCAGCGATTTGCATTCAGCTGTAGCTTGGTACGTGCGCTGTGATATTCGTAGAGAGCTCCGTGTCTGCCTTCGCTTCTCGCTCACCGGTTGTCGTCGTACGAAGCTGCTCAGAAGCAGAGATGTTGTTCCCTCTGGCAAACACGGAAGACTTTTTACAACAATCAGGAGATGTTAGAGCTGTGTTTGTGCATGGTAGTGTGTTTTTGTGTGTGTGTTTCCTAAAGCTTGTACTTGTTCCCTGTCAGGCGAGTGACACCATCCCAATAATAGAGGAGCCATGTGACAAGCTTCAGTTACAGCAGCCCTACACTCCCTATGTGGGCTTCTCCCCTCAATGGGTACACGACGTTATACTGCATATACTATATTTATGTTTTACTGCTCTCAGATCATCTCTTCATACAAACCGTCCTCAGTTCAGCCTCTGTCGTATCCCTGCAGCTTTTCAGACCTACAGAGTCAATACCAACCCAGATTCACGTATTGATTTTTATTAGGCTCAGCATGGTGCTGCATGTTTAATCTGCTTGATCATCTGTCTGCTGCTGGTGTCTGCTTTCACTAACACTGACTTCAACCACATAACTAACAGATTTCAGACAGATGTCCCAGTTCATCAGACTAACTTGTGATTTTTGTGGGGTTTTTTTTATATATAGTTTTTAGTTTCTTTTGTCTTGATTTCTTTTGTTTTATTTTCTTTGTAGATAACTATTGTATGTGTAGTAATAAGCATCTGTTTATGTACCAACTTATTTTTCATCATTTAACAGACATTTTCTCTAACTGGTTTTACACCAGTCTCAGACCAAACTGGTCCACCTCACTGTAGACTAGTCTCTGTGTATCAGACTCTCCCTGAGCCTCTCTACAGTCTTGCTGTGCTTCCTCCTTCTTCCTCGTCTCTGGCTAATTTTCCCAGAGTTCCCAGTATGGTGACACTAACACCCCCCTCTGGCTCTGGTTTAGGCCACCGATGATCCCATCAGCCCTGTGGATGGGATGGAGCCTATGCTCCGCCCCTTCAGTCTGGTCATTCCCTTCACTGTGCAGAAAGGAGAGATCACAGGTAAGATCCTTTTAGATTGTTCACATGTTCGTCTCTGGCAGGAGATTAGAGGGATTTCATTTAATTTGATTTGACTTTTCTGCAGCCACACGCAATCTTTTGTTTGCTCAAGTATGAAAACAGAGCGGCAGTGAGTAATACAGCATGCATGTCATTATCTTTATAGTGATGAATAACTATAACTATAACACAACATGTGTGCAAGTGTCAATATGCTCATAGTTGAAAGTAACAGGGCACTGCCGATAGACTACTTATCAAATTTTAAAATTTGAATACAGTCTGTACAGCATATGAGATTCTCTATCCTTAGAACCTCAATTAATATTAAAAACATCTTCTTAATGGGAAAAATGAAAGAAATGTACATTATGCCTTCTTTCACTATAGAGTTTTATGTTTTTTTATTAATCAAGAACCCTGTGCAGAACTTACAACTTTGCTGTGGGAAATCTGAATGGAACTAAATGTGTTAGTTGGCTTTCAACAAGACCTCATCCTGGAACTGTTAATAGGAATATGGAGTTACTTTTATAGGATTAGCTTAATGTTCTGTCGAGGTTAAAGGTTAAATTTTGGTGTTATTCTATATTTTTGTTATTGTTAGAAAACCCCATGTGCAGATCCAAACCAACAATGTGGCCATTTGTCTCTCAGTACCCTAATAGGACATATCA
This sequence comes from Xiphias gladius, assembly GCF_016859285.1. Lineage (NCBI taxonomy): Eukaryota > Metazoa > Chordata > Actinopteri > Istiophoriformes > Xiphiidae > Xiphias > Xiphias gladius. The sequence continues at coordinate 535,764 of NC_053401.1, read as the reverse complement.
GGCTTTGGATTCACAGCAAGAAGGTTCTGGGTTTGAACCCCAGTGTCGTCTGGGCCTTTCTGTTTGGAGTCTGCATGTTCTCCCCGTACTTGAGTGGGTTTCTTATGGGTGACATGCAGGTTAAGTGGCAACTGTAAAATGCCCGTAGGTGTGAATGTGAGCATGAATGGTTGTTTGTCTCTATATGTCAGCCCCGTGACAGACTGGTGACTTGTCAAGGGTGTACACCTCCTCTCGCCAAACGTCAGCTGGGATTGGCTCCAGCCCCCCGTGACCCTCACAGGGTAAGCGGTATAGCTGATGGATGGATGGGTTGAGGCTTTGGATATGCACACAATACTTGTTAGTAGGACGCATTCATTGTTGGATTTGGTCCACACATGGGATGTAATGACAAGAAGAAAAGTACAGATTATCACCAGATACTTAAAAAAAAACATTAAATCTCTGTTATTGAATGTAAAAATTTACCAACAAAGCAGCACTGGGAGCCATGATAAGTTAGAGTTTTTGTCTGTGATTTGCTATCCAGGTGAAGTGCGAATGCCGTCTGGTCGAACTGCCTGTCCTCACATCACCGACAATAAGGACGGCACCGTCACAGTTAAGTACTCCCCGACTGAACGAGGTCTGCACGAGATGGACATCAAATACGATGGAAACCACATCCCAGGTAAACCCTCCAAAAATATATTTACTCAGTTTTCTTTTCTACTGTTGAAAACATGGGCTGGTTCACAACAACAAACATTAATTCATACTGGAGGTCTCTGTCTTCTGAATTAAAGATCAGAGTATCATCAGCAAACAGGTTGACTTTAGGTGAATCGGATACTGCTCTGACCCTGGCTTTAGACATTTGATGTGAAATGTTTTACTTTCATGAAAACATTAAACCATCACATTCATGCAGAATTTGTTCTTGTATTTTCTCTGTTACAGGAAGTCCTCTTCAGTTCTATGTTGATGCCATTAACAGTGGTCATGTGACAGCATACGGTCCTGGTCTGAGCCATGGCACCGTGAACAGACCTTCCACATTCACTATTGTTACGAAAGACGCTGGAGAAGGTAACAATACCATAACACACTCTGACTGTGAAAGTCTGTAGCTCCGTTTCACTTCAACTCAATCACACTTTATTGGCATGGTTTTTTTTTAATTAAAAAACGTGTTACCAAAGCAGATCTCAATAGGTGTACATGGTCTTTATTTATCTCAACTGCAGAGAGAACAATGAAACTTTATCCATAAATCACTTTTAAATCATACTGTATGTTATAAAATTCTTGACAAGGTAATGAAAGAAAAACAAATGAATATGAACATTATTTTTAAAAAAATCTGTGCAAAAAAGATCAAAATAAGACAAAACAATAAAATAATGAAACAAATAAGAGATTTTAAAATATTACAAAAGTTGTGTAAATATAAACATATGCACACATACAAACACATACATTGTGCAATTTTATAGAAATGCCATCCTTAAAAAATGAGTCTTAAGAGATTTTTTACAAAAATGACACGTTAATAGTTTAACCTCAGTAACAAGTTAATTTCAGAGATTTGGGGCCCCTGGTGGCCAAATTAGACCTGATATACAAGAAGGAACTCTTTAGAGGATCTAGGACCAAATTCATTTCACAGGGTGTGAAGAAATCAATAATATATTCTGGGGCTAGTCAGAGAATGGGAAAGGGAGGAGTTATGGCCTTTTAGCTTCTGGTATCCTTTTAATGTGAAACATCTGCAGGAAGTTTCATTGACAGTAACTTAACATTGATTTTTTTAAAGCAAAGGAGAAGTGTGTGTAAATAATCAGTGAATAAATTCAGTATTGTTGTTAACCAAAGAGTGTGGTGAGTCTAACTGATGGAATTAGTGCTGTGGAAATGAACACTATAGTGAATTTAATCAAGCCATTCTTAAGGACATGCCTTTATTTGTTTGTCTCTATGGAGGTGGTCTCTCTCTGGCTGTCGAAGGTCCTTCTAAAGCAGAGATCAGCTGTAAAGACAACAAAGACGGGACCTGTACTGTATCCTACCTGCCCACGGTACCTGGAGACTACAACATCATCGTCAAGTTTGACGAGAAACACATCCCCGGCAGTCCCTTCACTGCCAAGATCACAGGTAATAAAACTTCCTGTTTTATCTTCATGTGAAGTCCCAAAATTCCCAACCAATCCATCCTTTTACAATTATGTCAGATATGAAAGACTGTCGATCACTTTCCAAAACACTGACAAGCTGAGCTTTTTCGTACTAGTTTTGTTCATTTTGTTGTGTTTGACCTACAGGTGATGAATCAATGAGGATGTCTCAGCTCAACGTTGGCACAGCAACAGATGTTTCCTTGAAGATTACAGAGACGGACCTGAGCAGTCTGACAGCGACCATCAAAGCGCCGTCTGGAAACGAGGAGCCATGTCTGCTGAAGAGGCTTCCCAACAGACACATTGGTCAGTTTTCACTGCTCACAGTTCAGGCTTTAGTTGTTGAAACGCTCGAGACAGTTTCTTTTTGAAACACCCTGGATGTAACGTACATTCTTTAAAGGAGCTTCTGTAAAAACTGACAAAGCTGAAACTTGAAACTGTGTATATATACATAGGTAACAAATAGTTAACTTTGGAATGAGCAATGACTACCTGAAGCTGAAGCGTTTCTCCTGCCTGCAGGTATCTCGTTCACACCAAAGGAAGTGGGTGAACACGTGGTGAGTGTGAAGAAGAACGGGAAACATGTGACCAACAGTCCATTTAAGATCATGGTGGGTCAGTCGGAAATCGGAGACGCCAGTAAGGTGAAGGTTTACGGTCAGGGGCTGGTGGAAGGACACATCTTTGAGGTGGCCGAATTCATCGTCGACACCAGGAACGCAGGTGAGATAAAGCTTAATGTAAACCACTGGCCCAATCCAAGGAAAACTCCTCTGTAAATTGTCATCTAAAATTACAATAATCATTCTTAAGTGTTCTTGTTTGTATTTATTATATTTATGTTTTCTACAGTTTATTGTAATAAACAACTTCAAATGCATTTAAAATCCAAACACAAGAAATGACCAACATATTTAAATGACATCTGATATTTTGTAAGAAAAGCATCTGAGATAATCAAACATCTGTACAAATATCTGTCTTATTATAATAGTTCTTTTTGGATGATTTATTGTAAAATTAATAAATAAATAAACTACTGATCTTTTATTTATTAATAATGGAACATGATTCTTTGACTTTATATAATTAAGAGAAATACTGTAACTGATATTCAAACTAAAGAAGGTATTTGTGTCCCTTTTCACAGTATAAGATTTTGACAAAAAATTCTTAGCAAAATGTTCACTTATTGGAAATTTCCTGGAGCTTTCAACCAGGTCTCAGTGCCTTCGCAAGTGTATGATGATAATTTCTCGGAAGTGGACCTCGTGCTATGCATTTGTTGTCAAACTACTTCTTCCAGAGTCAGTGATGAACCTCAAAGCTGAATTTTAAATTTAGATTTTCTTCATATTTCAGCAGCTCACAGGATTTGAGTGTTCAACCCTCCTTCTTTGCCATCTGTTTTTCTCAGGTTATGGAGGTCTGGGTCTGTCCATCGAGGGTCCCAGTAAAGTGGACATTAACTGTGAGGACGTGGAGGACGGAACCTGTAAAGTCACCTACTGTCCTACTGAGCCTGGAAACTACATCATAAACATCAAGTTTGCGGACCAACACGTACCAGGTGCGAACCAGAATGATTAATGGTGATCATGTTTGGTCTTATCGACTTCACAGGAACACACCAGCGGTTTGATGTGTTTCCCATTTCCCACTTTAAATTGTGTAGAATTTATATTAGTGCCAGTGATTTTTCCCAAGCAGCTTTACCAGTTTTGGGATTTTTTTAAAGGATGATGGTTGAGCTCAACTTTCCAGGCAGACATTTGAAGTCCAAAATGTTTAAATAATGTCCGGTATAAACTCGGTATACTCCAGGTTTTATGTTCTTCCCTCAAACTGAGTGTGGTTGGTGGTTTTAGCATTTATTCTTTATGTTTGCATTAAATATTTGATGTCTATCTTCTCTTTATTTCACCTGGCTGAACAACAGATTTCCCCTTTAAGTTAAAATGAACTGTCAGAACATGTTCTGTCCCAACAGGAAGTCCGTTTACAGTGAAGGTGTTTGGTGAGGGCCGGATGAAGGAAAGCATCACCAGGAAACGTCAGGCCCCCTCCATCGCCACTGTGGGCAGCACCTGTGACCTCAACCTCAAAATACCAGGTGAGCTGTGACATCGCTGTGTCCCCTACCCGTCGGCACCTGTCCCCTCTGCTTCCTCCTCTTCACCTCCCTTTCTTTGTTCCTCGTTTCCTCCTTTCTCCCTGCTTCTCCTCCTGGTTGTAGGGAACTGGTTTCAGATGGTCTCGGCTCAGGAGCGTCTGACTCGGACGTTCACTCGCAGCAGTCACACCTACACTCGGACCGAGAGGACGGAGATCAGTAAAACTCGAGGAGGAGAGACAAAGAGGGAGTTCCGTGTGGAGGAGAGCACGCAGGTCGGAGGAGACCCCTTCAGAGACGTGTTCGGAGACCTTCTGGGACGAGAGAGTCTGAGTGGGTTCAGCGGCATGCCGGCCGGCAGCCGACCGCCTCTGCAGGACGGTGTGTGTGGACGAGTGTGTGTGGAGTTTCTAACGTTTTAAGAAATCAAATTCAGGATATTTCATCAGGTTTTCAGTGTTTCTGCATGTGTGTGAGTGTTAGACTGGAAACATTTGTCAGTTACAGCAGAGTGCAGTGCTGCAGAGATGGAAAAGTCTCACGTCACCAGTACATCTAACCTACTGTTGCATGTGAATAGCATAACTGGATTTGACTGCATTCTGATGAACAGAAACCTGCTTATCATGCTTGCATTACTGTAATGTTCAGCAGGTTTTGTTAAAGTTTTAATTTCACATTTCACTCTGGTTGTGATTCTAATTTTTTTATTTTTTATTTCTCTCCTTCATTTTGACTCTGCACTTTCTGTAAGTAGAGTCAATACCTGATCTGTCCTCATACCAGAGGAGCCCACGAAAAAATGTGTCCCACATTTTGACATAAACAAACAATATGGCATAAACAACATTGGGGTCAGCAATGTTTCTGCTGTACTGGGTACTGTTTTTCAGAAAAAGAGAGATCATCTGGTAAGATTCTGTAATTTGGTTCATTTTCTGCTACAGAGTTTGGATCATGGTTCCAGTATGACCTAAAACCAAGCTGAGTATGGGCCAAATATGGGCCAGAGCTGCCACATATTTGGTTCTCAGATACTGGTTTTGTGTTTACATCTGTTTCCACATCAATTTATGTCCTGTATCCTGTTTCCTCCTGAACCAAACCTCATCCCTAACCTTTAACTGGTTACCATAAGCCAACCTCGACTTAAAACAACCTAGACCCCAGTCATGGCGGACCCCAGTGCAGGAAATAGTCCAAATAAAATGGTCAAAGTATGATTCTTTTTCTCCTCATATATAAATTTGACTTTTGTGCAGTAAGAAGTGGCATTTATTTGTTTATTTTAGTATTATGTTGTTGTTGTTGTTGTTGTTGTTGCATTTAGATTCATGTATATAAATCTATATGTAGACCAGACACCTTGAGAATCGAGAACTAAGTATAGACCACCAAAACTAACTCAGCATTTTTGGGCATTGATCGCACAGTTGACAACATCAATAAAGTGTGTATTAATTAACCACTGTGTGATATATGGGGTCTTTGTGCATCTTCTGTAGACGTCCAGAGACTCTTTAGGCTACAAATCATATGATTCATGTCCCTCTTTCTCTTTGTCTCATTCTTTTCCTCCCCTCCTCCTCCCCTCCCTCCCTCTCAGGTGAGGCAAGTAACCAGGAGATGATGGCTCAGGTGACGAGTCCTGGAGGAAAGACGGAGGATGCAGAGATAATTAAAGGAGAGGACAGCACCTACAGCGTCCGCTTCATCCCTCAGGAGATGGGACCTCACACTGTAAACGTTAAATACCGGGGCCAACATGTCCCAGGGAGCCCCTTCCAGTTCACTGTGGGGCCCCTGGGGGAGGGAGGGGCCCACAAGGTCCGAGCAGGAGGAACCGGACTGGACCGAGGAGTGGCAGGGGTCCCAGGTGGGCTGGACACTACTCATTCCACTTCTTTTTCTTTCTCTTCCTTCCTTATTTCTGTTTCTTTTCCTTGGTTTTCATATCTTCTTCTTTCTCTCTTCCCTTCCGTCTTCCCGCTTCTGCTTTTTCATTCTCTTCTTTCCATTCTTCATAACTTGGATGAAATTCCTCTATTGTTGTTGTAGTTTACATGCAGACTGTGGGTGAGAATGGTTCCATCAAGATTTTGTTCCCTTTATATTTGACAAAACAGCTATTTGTGAATACATATAAAATATAACAGTTAAATCTGTGATGTGTTTGCTGTGTTTCAGCTGAGTTCAGTATCTGGACCAGAGAGGCTGGAGCTGGAGGTCTTTCCATCGCTGTGGAAGGACCCAGCAAGGCCGAAATCACCTTTGAAGACAGGAAGGACGGATCCTGTGGAGTCGCCTACGTGGTTCAGGAGCCTGGTGAGACTCTAACACAGACTCTAGATCAGATTTCTGGCTAAGAGATACTGTATTAAGTGACCACAAATTTGTATTCCTGTGTCCTCTGATTCCTGCCCGGGCTTTATGTAAAAAAAAAAAAGTCAAAAGTTTGACCTGTAGAACAGAAAAGTGTCCCACTCACAGTGAGTACTAAATGTGGTGTACTACAAGTCTCAATTATGGGTCCAATACTTTTCATTTTAATGTTATTGCTAAGGGTGCCCCTACAAACACAACCCTATCTTTTATTGCTATGCAGATGACGCTCAGCTCTATACAGCAGTTGGTCCTGAGGATCTGAACCTCCTTTACTGCTGTGAAAACTGAAACATCTATAGGCCACCCAGGAATCCCTTAAATGGAATGAAGACAAAATTAGTTGTTGGTTATATAAAGGAATCTGCATTTTTTTATTTTAAAAAAACATGGTTCTTATTTTTGGTCATCTTTTGTTTTGAGATTTGTGGATGCATCAGTTTTGGCAAGGTTTCAACCCAGAGCACAACTCAACCAAACAAATAATCAAAGAGGCAAACAACTCTACAGTCAAATATTGTACGCAGGATTTGAACATTTACAAACCACTTCAAATATACTGAATAAATGTTATCACAACGAATAGCAGTGATGGCCAAATCAACAAAAAGTAAGAATATACAAAATCGGTGATATAAAAATGCAGTGAAATCAGTTGTTAGAAATCAGTTGTTAGAACAGAAGACGTAAAAAAGTCAATCGAAAATAATAAAAATAAACCTTATTTGCATTGTTCTTAATGATACTAAGTACAACATTTACTCGGCCAATAATAAAAGAGGGAACTGCAGTAATTGCAAGTAAAGGCAAGAAATTAAATTAAAAGTAGATGAAAACACATAAAATTCAATGTAGTCTGAGGGAGCCAACATATCAGCAGTATATTTTGGAGCAGGGCCATTTATGTCTTAATAAAACTGTAAATCTTAAAGTGTTGAAAATGACCTAATTTTATGGATTTACTTGAGACGAAAAATCAAGACTGGACAATATTCTTCACTTCTTAAAGCTTAGATTTCCATCAACATCATTTGCTTATAATTTTTTTGCCGCACAGCCTAGATTGTAGTTGAAATTACTGGTCCAAATGGTATGACGTCACATTCTTCATCATTAGATTTTAGGAAAGCTTGGACATCTAGGACTTGACGTCATTCAGACAGTCAAGAAGAGTATCTGGATTGAAGTCTAATGTATATTGAAATCCATAGTGGGCCGTGAATGGACCAACTTAGTTATACTGAGCTACAGAAGAACTTGAGACTTCTGTTAGAGAAGTGTGACAGTGACATTATAATAATTAAAAAAATGTGTTATATTCTCAGTCAGCCCTTTGCCCTTATGTCCTCTCTCCAGGTGATTATGAGGTTTCTATTAAATTCAATGATGAACACATCCCAGACTCTCCATTCATCGTCCCAATCGCCACTCTGTCTGATGACGCTCGCCGCCTCACCATCACCAGCCTCCAGGTGAGAAGACATCATTAGATCAGATGAACCAGTTTCGACAGAACTAGCTGAGGTCACAGATATGAAGAGTATCTATAAACCCTCCATATTAAACCCTCCGATGTGTCATCTGCTATATTAAAAGATGACATTTTGATTTTCCATGAATAGATTTATTATTAGTGTCTGACTGACATGAGTATTTCTGTGGTCGTGTGTGTAAATGTATCTGCTCTGCCTTCCTTTTATAACTGTAGCTCTGTATATTTAACCCCTAACCTTTGTGTTTAACAGTGAAAGTTAAAGCTTAAAGTCTTCTCATGTACCATATTTACACAAAGGCAAGGAAAACTTTATTTAGGGAAAGGTCAACGTGCTTTACATAAAAATTTCAAAGATATCTTCTGAAAATATTTATTGCTGCTGCAAAAAAATGCAATTGGTTCTAAATGTGTACAGGCTGATACAGTATTAGCAGATGAATGGCTTCAAATCATTAGAGATTAAAGAGAAGGAAGGACTGACTTCACTACCAAGACTGAAAAATGACATGAAAAAAGGACAAGATGGATAATATTTGTTTGAATAATGACAATGACAGCTGGCCATCATAGGTCCAGCAAAATGTTGAGCAAAAACAAGAGAAACTATAAACTTAATTAAAAAAAAAACATACAAAAAAGAAGCAAAAACACAAAAACCCCAGCAACAACAAAAATCACACAAACCAAAACAAAAACACAAAATCAAATCTATTACACCACGTCTGAAATGGCTTGTATGGTTGGAAAATGTCAGGCACTCAAAGAAAATGTTTATATTAACCTGTGTGCTCATTTACAGCTTACAGTAAAGTTAATAGATAAATACCCCTTTCTTTCCTCTTTCTTCCTTTGTGGTTTAGGAGATGGGTCTGAAAGTGGGGCAGGAGGCCTCCTTTGCTGTCCAGCTGAACGGAGCTAGAGGGCTAATCGATGCCAAGATCCACACACCATCAGGAGCTATAGAGGAGTGCTACATCACAGAGATGGACAGTGGTGAGATCCAATCACTGAGTGTTACACCTGTCCAGTGGAAGGATTGTATTTAAAAAAATACAGCAGTGATTAAAAAAAAGGCTCAAGAGGCTCAACTCTGGGTCCATTACTTTTCTGTGTCCCAGTAAAAGCAATATCAAATATGGAGTACCACAAGGCTCGAGTCTGGCCCCACTATCTTTTAAATTTTTATGTTATCTTTACATGTTATCATCCCTAAGCACATTAATAATGTTTACTGCTATGAAAATGACACCCAGCTCCATGTAGCTGTCGATCCTGATGATCTGACCCCTCTTTATTTACAGTGAAAACTGAAACACTGACATCTATTGGTTACCCAGAATTTCCTTCAACTGAATCAGGACAAAACTGAGATCCTAAGCATTGGACTGATTAACTGTGTCTACAGTGTACTTATACAGCAAAAACAATTTCAACACACTACACTGTAGGCAAAAACTTTGAGCCTTGACATTACTACAGCAAACCCAGTATGAGCCTTATTCATTGTCCTTCTGTTTCTACAGATCAGCATGCTATTAGGTTCATCCCGAGGGAAAATGGCATTCACTCCATCGATGTTCGTTTCAACGGCAGCCACGTCCCGGGCAGCCCCTTCAAGATCCGAGTGGGAGAACCAGGACAGGTGGGAGATCCTGGCATGGTGTCTGCCTTCGGACCGGGACTGGAAGGAGGAACCACAGGTACGCACGAACAATTAACACATTAATTTTAAAGCCTTGAGTAATCAAATTAAGAATATTTTAATGGGTTTTGGTCTCCTTCCTCAGGTGTGGCATCAGAGTTTATTGTGAACACCTGTAATGCCGGCTCAGGAGCTCTGTCTGTGACCATCGATGGACCATCCAAAGTGAAAATGGACTGTCAGGAATGTCCTGAGGGCTACAAGGTCTCCTACACACCCATGGCTCCTGGAAACTACCTGATCTCCATCAAGTACGGAGGACCCCAGCACATTGTAGGAAGCCCCTTCAAGGCCAAAGTCTCAGGTGGGTCAATTGACCATGAACACCACACTGACATACTCGAGTTTGGATCTGAGTTTTGAGCAAGCTTAAAACTGAGGCCTGTACTCTTGTATTTAAGTCAGAACTCAAATGAACCCAAATAGTTCAGACGCATTTGAAACCTGGACCGGGCCTGAGCCTGAGGCTATTTTTTTTTTTTCATTTAATACATCGCTGACCGCATGAAGACCAAAAAAGAGGACTGTATAAATGAATAACATTTATTAATAACTAAACCTAAACTGATGATTGAGTCTTTATGCAGCAAAACTGTAACAGTACTCTGCCTTGAACTGGACCAGAATCAATATTAGCTTTGGAAGTTATTGATAAATGGGTAAAAACAAGTTCTAAACAAATTGTTAATGAACTGTGGCCGACTCCCAGATCCAACAAACCATCTCCAAAATGCAAGAAATTTGAATAAAATGTTAATAATTCTAATAAAACCACTCCTCCCAAAAGACTATAAAGAACATGAAAAGAATTTCAAACCCCCCCTCAGTTGTTAAGCCACCTAGAAGATTCCTAAAATCTCCTTAAGTCTCAAAGATGACAAGATCCTCCTGAAAGACCTCAAGAGCCTCCTCTACAGCCACTCAAACCACCTGTTAGAACCCCTATAACCTTCTAAATGACTACAAGAACCACATAAAGGAACTGTGGAACCGCCTTTTGATTCTCCAAATAATGTGCAGTCGAATAACAGATGTGAGTAAACTTGGACATGCAGTGTGTTGTACTGTTTTGAGCTCATGTCTCACGAAATCTCTCTGCAGGACCTCGTCTGTCAGGGGGCCACAGTCTGCACGAGACGTCGTCTGTTCTCGTGGAAACTGTCACCAAGTCGTCACTGATGGGCGGGGCCTTCGCCTCCCTACCCAAATTCTCCTCAGATGCCAGTAAAGTTACCTCCAGGGGTGCTGGCCTATCAAAGGCTTTCGTCGGTCAGAAGAACACGTTCACGGTCGACTGCAGCAAAGCAGGTGAGGACATGACATGAACAAACAAAGACATGAACAAGTTTTTCCTTCAGATCAAAACTGAGAAAGTTTCACTACGGCCTGGTGTCTCGGTTCTTGGCTCTGCAGGCACCAACATGTTGATGGTGGGCGTCCACGGGCCGAAGACGCCCTGTGAGGAGGTGTACGTCAAACACATGGGCAACAGGATGTACAATGTCACGTACACCGTCAAAGAACAGGGCAGCTACATCCTCATCGTCAAATGGGGGGACGAGAATGTCCCCGGCAGTCCGTTCCACGTCACCGTCCCCTAAACCTGAACTCTATCTTCATGTCCGTCTCTCCTCTACAGCTTTTCACCCTCCATGATGCACTGAGGACTTCTCACTTGTGTTCCAGGGGACTGTTTTCACACTTTGTGCCAAAGGGCTCATTTATATGGTCCTATTTCCTGTGTCTCTCTGCGTCAGCACAACTGTTTTACATTCACTGCTAATTAGGTACATTAGAGCGCAGCTTTAGTTAGAGTTTGTGATTGTTCTTCTGTTTTTCGTTTTGTCAGTGTTGTGTTGAAATGGCGGTGCCGAAGGGCAGCAGCTTCTTCAGCCGTGTCTGAATGGATGAGAACCAGCATCTAATTTTTTTGAATGAATATGAATGTAAACTACGAGGCCTGATACTCAACTACACTCATGTTCTGTTACACCAGCGTTTATCAAGGCAGTAGTTTGGATCGAAATAATCAAAGTTCAGTTGAATCGGGCGATCAGTGGATTCACTCACAGAGGTGAAGTAAAAGTCGGAGATACACAAGATATTATCTTATATTATATATAATATATAATAGTTACTTGTCAGGACAGGGTAGGATGTTGTTGGCAGAAGTTAATCAACAGTGTTGGCTACAAACTGGTGTTGAGTTGCTCCTGAACTCAACAGATAAAGTCCCCACCGGCCTCGGACTAATTGTACGGATTCAGATTCAACTAAGCGAAAGACAATCTTCCTTTGGTGAAGAATTTAACCATTTGGATAAAACCACTTAGCAGATCTTTGTATTCTCAAGATTTGAACAGGATATTTTTGGATTTTGCAGAAACCGTGGATCTTTAGTTCTTACTACCCTGAGTAGGACTGTACAACCAGGAATAGAAGCAACTCAATCTGTGTGATGATGTTTTCCCACAAAGCTGCAGTTACGTCGGAGGATCAGGACAAACTGTGCTGTGACTTAAAGAAACTCTTTGCTTATGATTTTATTTATTCTCAGACATTTATTTCCTCTTTTTATTTTCTTTGACAGAAAATGGTCTTATTATTGAGAAGTGAAGGTGAAGATGAGGTTCTTCGTTCAGAGAAAGACAGATGTTATGATTTAGATTTTTTTTACCACAGGAAGGAAGCGCAGCGAGGCAATCGGTTTATTTTGTGAATGATGAAAAACACAGGTGATGTTGCAATGACACAATATTACAGAGTGACATTTTATAGTGATTTTGTATGTATCGAAAATGGATGAATGAAATAAATTTTAACTGTTTGATATGTTAACTTCCAATCTTGCAGGACTGTGCAGGCATGATTAAAGTTTATTCGCTAACTTGCCACAGAGATCGGCCACTGCTGCTCGTCTGGTGTCCATCAAGAGATTCAAGAGAAACTGAACAGCTGCAGCTGAGTTCATTACAACCACAATATGATCACACGATGTTTCTGGCAAAATGAAAAGGTGCAGAATCCAGTACATAAAGGAGAGTCCACCTGGTGTAAACTTTCTGAAAAGCACTGCCTCTCTCTAAACCTCTGTTAGTTCATTACCTCAAGCACATGAGCGTCCAGGCTTTCCGCCCCTCTCTCCGCCTTTTGTGGGAGCTTGTCCTGGTCCCATTCGAGGCTCTAAGGACGGAGGGGTCGTATACTGTGGTACTTGTGGTTTTGGGTTATAGAAATAAAATTTGACTCGACTTGAATTTGACCGTAACCTACACAGACTGATTCTAAACCAAAAAGACTCTTGTCATTGTTAAATACCTTGTTTGCACAAGCAGCCAAATAAGGCTGCAATCTGCATACGAATATTTCTGACACACGTCACATAAGGAAGTTTGTGGTATCCGCTCTCCTGTAGTTACAGTTATGTGTTTATGAAAATTTGCATATAATACAAATTTACAGTATAAGCTCTCCTTTAGTTGTGGGTAGATACAAACGTAAATTTGTGTTAAACGCATATACATACATTTGCAATGAATGCAGTAATTAAATTAGCAATATACTCATGAACACAGATTCGATATCTGCTCCCCTTCAGATGCAGTTACGTGTTTTATATTTCTCTCCGGTACTACACGTAAATGTGTGATACACTCTCCCTGAGCTGCTGTTACATGACTTCATGATAGAAGGTCTTTAAAAGTGGTCACATACGCTGTGTAAATTTAGGGTGCAGGGTGTTTTAGATGCACTTGTACACGGAAATGTGTGATTTCTGCAGTAAACACATCCACGTGTAATTCCTGTCTCCTGCCAACAGTAGACGACAGGGTCTGACGTCCCCCCTGAGGAACCCATCTCTCCAACTTATTTTGATTCACGTACGTTACAACTTTGTATATTCTCGTATATAATGTTTTAAACAGGTCTTAATATTTATTTGTTATCCTGGTAGAAACCTGGGCTCCATTAAAGATTCTTAATGTGACTGTAAAAACATTTTCCCCTTGTGGCAAAACCCAAAATTGACCAGGTGATGGAGGCCGTCAGACAAAATGAGCAGGATGCGTTCGTATTCTAGACCCTGGTCCGCTAGTCTTCCCTCCCTGGATCTCACAGGTTAAAGTTTGGTGCTTGGTCTGTTGTGGGGATTTTGTTTGCTCGGCAGCAGCGTTCCTGTCTGGATTCGTCTGTTTTCCTCACAAGTGTTTGCGAGTCTCAGTCTGAGCTGTTTTTTCCTCACAGGGTCTTTTAAAGTTTCATCCAAACAACAACCAGCAGGAGGGAAAGAGACTCTGCTGCAGCTAAAACTGCTGCTCAACGAAGTTTCCTGTGGAAAAACATGAACTCGGGTCAAAGTAAAAGTATGACTCATATAAAACCAGCCGGAGGTAAAGGTCACAACATTTTTCAATCAAATCTATAGTAACAGAAAAAAGGAGAAAGAAATAAGAGGAAATATATTTTATATTATCAAATCAAATTATAGGCAATATATTGTAACATAAAGACACAATCTGACACAGTAAGTAGAGAAACCGGTGATGTAAAAATAACTGACTTGACTGGGATTTAAAACATGCAAATCTTTGAAAAATGCAGCTTCACTACAGTCAAACTTCTGCTGGGATTGAAATAGTAAAACTAAGAATGAGCTGCTGTGACGTGATAGTTAGAAGGCATGTGAATCTTCTTCTTGTGGAAGCAGGGGGTTGTGTGAAGAGCACATCTTGATTTCTTATAAAAACCAGGTCACTGCTGTGTTTTCACACCTGCCAGTAAATGAAAGTTTAAAAAAAATGTAAAATTCAATAGAAAATCTCAAATAGGAAACTTATAGTAACAACAAGGAAGTTAACTGGACCACGGCAAGACAGATCAACAGTAATCTAAGAACGAAAGAGACAATCGAAAACACACAAAATGTTTGTATTCAGCCTTTCATCATGTTATACAGACACTATATGATGTGGAGGAAGCGTCTGCAGTGAGATGCTGCTGGAAACCTGCAGATGGCAGCAGACATTCATCCAACCGAAGCTGAGCGGCTGAACGTTCAGTGAGCTTTTCTGGGGTAGAAAATGAAAATGTGTGCGTTTACAGGCCTTGAATTATTCAGGCAAAGCTTCAGACGTGATCCAGATGATCTAAGCACAGATTCTCAAAACAGAAGGGAAAAAAGCAGCTAGAATGAAAAGAGACGAGGTTTAATCAGCAGGATGAACGTCTCTGTGGAAAATGTAAAAATGGGAAACTGAAGAGGAAAAAAAAAACCCATCTGAAAGCTGAAAATAGACGAACAGAGAGAAGCTGAAATGCGACAGCGTTGGATCTAAAATAAACAGACGGGCTGTCGGACGTGTTTCTCGCTGAGAGCTCAGGCCACCAGAGCCGATTCACTGATTATCACATCTTCAAACCCGTTTCGCTCTGTTTTTCCTTCCTCTTCCATCTCCTCTCCTCTCTATCCTCTTCCTTCCCGTCCTTTCTGTGCCCCGAGCGTTTGTCTTCCCTCCTCTTGTTTGCAGACCGAGAGGCAGGACAGATTTGGCTGAAAGCTTCTTCATGCTCTTAAAGCAGGTGAGTCAGAGGAGGTGAAACAGGTAAACAGACACCCAACAGAAAGCGGCTCTGTCTGGCTTTCACTCCTGCAGCTGCTTGGTCAGGTGACCAGGTGAGGTAAGGAACTTACCTTTCCTTGCTCTGTAAACGGACAAAAAGTTTCAGATTCCAAGCTGAAGAAAATCTCATTAGACCTTCTGTTCAGCTTTTACTCAGCCACCAATAATGACGTTGAGACTCTCAGGCCTCTGGAGCCTCATCTGAGGCACCGACATCAGATGAGGCTCCTGAAGTTTACGGCCCCTCTGGTTAATAAAAACAGGCGTCAGCCAGCAAATGTATCAGATTAAATCAGAAGCTTTACGAACCGGAAATGCAGAGTTTCTGTAAAGTGTCGTGTTGATCGTCCCACATCTGAACCAGGGCTGGATTCCTGGCACAGCTACGGACCAGAGGTGGCGTCACCTGTGTCCGTTTTTGTGTGAGTTGCGAGGTCTTGCTTTTTTTCCTATAAATGTTTATTCTGATTGTCGTCAGTCTACGAAAGCTGTGACAGTTCTAGTCCACGATACGAACACTAGTTATCAGGTGGGACGTGAGGATTCTGAGCTTTCAGCCCTGAGAGTCCACGCGTATCTGATGGATCAATAATGAAAACTAGTGTCCTGGTTTTCGTTCTGTTCTTGAGATCAGCTGGTTTATTCACAGCAGTGAACTGATGCTGCAGCTCCTCTCAATGTTTGAACCATAAACAGGTCTACGTGGCATGCAGAGGAACAGGACTAAAAACCAGGTCGGCCCGGCTGCTTTGTGTGCTGGTCTCACTTTCTGAAGCGAGACTTTGGCTGTTCCTGTTCTCTGAAGCTCTGAATCAGCCGTCAGTGGATCCGAGCAGAGCACAGAGCAAAGATAGATCCTGAACCAGTCTACGGACTCACAATCACCACCCACGGGGTCGAACAGTGGGCTGGAGCAGAAACCGGCTCCGTCTGGTTTTAACTCCTGCAGCTGGTTGGTCAGGTGACCAGGTGAGAAACTCGGCACTAGACTCTGCCTGAAATCAGTTTCTCCTCGTGTGGCGAGAGGACGAGAGCAGAGGAAAGAGAAACCTGCAGTGAGAAATGTTCGGACCAGACTGCGGCTGAATAAATGTTGATTCTGGAGGTTCAGGCAGGACCAGCGGCGAAATGTGCGTCAGATCCACTTCTCTCCAGTAGTTCGAGCGGCCGCCCCCGCTGCCATGGCGGTCTGCAGCTTTACCTCACATCCACCCGACCTCCGGCCTTTATTACTGTACTTTCTGCCTTTGAACGTCACGTTGAATTGTAAAATGTCAAATTCAAGACACGGAAAAGCCTGTTGCTTCAGGTGTGGTGATGATGATGATGTGTGCTCATGTTGTTTCAGGAAGCCCCTCCTGCTCCTTTTCCTCCAGCAGCAGCATTAGTGAGGGTATTATTAGTCTGAGTGGATGGCTGTAATTAATGCCTCTGAGGGGGGAGGATGGCGGGGCAGCGGGAGCTAAATATACTCCCTCCTCATTTAACCAGACGGATTTCTAATCCAGGAGACGACGCCGTCCTCCTCCTCCTCCATTCTCCTCAGCGGCGCGTCAGGCGTTCAGTCTCTCTCCTGCAGCCTCAGACCTCGTGATGTCGTAGAGGGGAAGGTGAAGTCTGACCCGTGTTTGATCGTCACGACGGTGTTTCATCTGAAAAGTCCCAGCTGCTCCTCGTTTTCCAATCTGCCGCCTTGGTGGCGTTAAAGTTCCACCTCATGTTTGTGCTCAAAAACCACTCGGTTAAGCTTCAGAAAATCTTAACTCAGGGTCGGGGGGGGGGTTGACGCTGACGCTGACTGACAGCCGCAGGGGTGAAGCTGCACCTGGGCTGATTCTGTCCATAAGGAAAGAAAGTCACAGTGACTCGGAGCCAGATCCCTGCTGTGACTCATCAGCTGCAGCTCTGATAAGAACAAGCGAGTCCCAGCGAGCAGACGGGAGACAATGCCGAGCGGCAGCGAGGGGAGCGGAGCCGGGACCAGACAAAACAACACATTTCAGGCTCCGACTGCTCAAACGTTCACACGTCGTTCTCCCTGTCACAGGTCAGACCAACACCACGTCATGTCCACTGCAGGTCTGCAAACAGCAGCTGCTGTCAGATCGGTCCTCGCCTCCAACCGAGGACGGGATGCGTTTCTGTGATCTCCGAGGAAATGAAAGCGTTTACCTGAGCACGGCGTCCAATCAAAGCTCGACGGGCCCCGTAATCAACAATCACTTCGTCGCCATCTGATTACTGAGGCGTTAATTGGAACCAAGCTCTCGACTGACGAGAACAAAGACACTGATTAACAACGGGCGGCGGGAAAAATCAGTCATCAGTCGGATGCGCTGGAATCGGGCACAAACAGCAACCTACACGTATCAAACCTGAGGCAGTCTCCTGCCGCTGCGACGGGTGTTTCGGCCGCAGAGACATTGGCCGTAGCCCCGGGTGATCACCCCTGTACGAGGTGATCATCAATCCCACTGTGTCAGCGGCTGGAACACAGAACCAACCAAACGCCCCCAAAAATCCAATAAAACGTGAAGAGAAAAAAAGGAGGAGGACATAAAATGAAATAAAGAGAGAGGGAAACGAATGGAAAATAAAAAACTACTTCTACTTTTGGTACTTCCTGGTGCAAATACTGGTGTACTTTTACTCCAGTCATGTTTTACTGCAGGACCTTGACTGTAATGGAGTATTTCTACTCGTTTTCCTGAAGCGAGGAACGAAAAAAGGCCGATGTGTAGCAGAAAGAGAGGGAGGGGGGGTGGAAACGGATCGAATAAAGGCAGCACACCTGTTCAAGGACACCATCTATTATCAGGCATCATCCATTACGTCCTGTGGACAGGCTGTAATGGCTGAGAGACACAGAGGACAGAGCTGCACCTATAAACACGCTGTAATTACACGCACACACAGCAGTGCACGCACTGGGACCCGCTCGGCTCATCAATTATAATGTAATGTTCCCCCCCAGAGGTCAGAGGGGTGGGCTGGGGGTTGACGGTGGGGGCAACGTTGTTGATGATAAACCAACTTTACTTTTAAATCGACCTTCTCTCTCCCTGTCTCCCGTTTCTTTCACTTCCTCTGTGTTCATGTGGCCACAAAAACCAGAAGCTGTGTCAGTCGTGTTTTTCCTTCGTCTGTGTCACGGTGACCAGAACCAGCGGCGGAGCCTTCACTGGAACCGACCCGTTGACCACAGTGATCTCTGAGTCCAGCCCGGAGCCGCCCCAACCCGTAACGTCAAGCGAAACCCGGAGGCTCCGCGGGCACCGGCTCCGAAACTCATCGGGACCGGATTCACAGGGGCCTTCGTGGCGGCGGCTCAGCTGCCACGTGTCCACGGGTCCAGCGAGCTGCATCCGCAGTCCTGATCTTCAGAGAACCTGCACCTCTCGTGCTGACTGTTCCTGCTTCACACAGTTTTTGCAGGTTAGCGGTCGGGTACCGGTGGGGGTCCGACGCTGGTCCTCACGGCTCCGTCGACGACCCTCAGGTTCCCCCCTCTTCCTCACACAGTGTCTGTGATGGGAAGGAAACCTACAGCTTATCACTGCACACAGTGTTTATGCTCTCGATATTTCGTCCGGTTGTATTTTATTTCATAGGTTTTATTTCGTGCCTGGAGAATGTTTTCTTTCCTGTGAGCTGATTTAAAATCTGACTCATGATCCTCTTGTGTGTCTTGCTCATGTTCTAGTGTCTCTACGTTCGCAGCCAATAGAACCGACGCCTTCATCTCTGGACAAAAGGCAGGATTAGATGCCACTGAGTAAGCATCCACTATAAATATGATTTGTTATTGACACGATGAAAACAGCATGAATAGACATGAAACACTGTAAAACATCCTGCAGGAATTTAGTGGAATCAAGTATCCTCGTAGATTTATCTTCAAAGTTTCATTGATTTCAAGTTAATTCAGCTTTCAAATGACAGTGTATCATTTTCCGACAGTTTCAGAACTTATGAACCTGAGTTCACCTGAGGGGCTTTTTTTTTCTTTGGGCTTGAAATCATTATTTGAATGGATGTCTGAAGCACAATTCGTGTCTTAGCGGGCTTCCCAGCATGCATTGTTTTAGAGATCCCTCGTCCTCCGAGTCTGAAGACATGATGGGAACTTGCCGTTTTCTTTCATACATGTCCACGCTTGTTTCTCTTCATAATAATAGAAACAGTGTGAACACGATGAGGGTTCGAACTGAATTTTGATGCCTGCTGTTTTTTTAACGTATCTTCGGTGTAAATTGTCGTATTTTCCTCTTGATTAAAACCATCGTGTTCGACGTGCGTCAATCTGAGGTACTTGAGTCACAGCAGTGATGGTGGCGTTGAATGAGCTGATGTGTGTTTGTGATGAAAACATCAACACAGCTGCTGCTTCGTTTGACGCCAACACACAACATTTCGTCTTCTATCCAGGGAAAGGTGACGAACCATCACTTCCCTTTCTCAGTCGCCCTCCCAGCAAGTGTCCTGCGCAAGAGCACCTTGGTAATATAGTTGTGAAGTGAAGGTCTTTGACAGAGATGAAACACTTGCAGTCAGTCTGCTTTTACATTCTGGCTCAGTTCTGGATGAGTTTGATGCCGTGAATCTGCGATAGCTCGGATTCAGAGTCTGGTCCCTGTCACACGTGATGAACGCGCGACTGCAGAGTTGGTCGTGTGAGGGTTAAAACAGTGTGATAAAGCAGTATCACGCTACGTGTCCGTTACAGTTCGGTTTAATGACGATGATCAATCCCAACTTGGACGTTCATGTAAAATGTGAATGGAAACTGGTTCACTTTTACATTCTGGGTCACTTTCACTCTTGTGCTGAATTTTGGTCTCAGTTCCAAAGACAAAGTGTTTTGAATTTTCTGTTTTTAATATATTTTGGTTTTTCTTGAGTTACCACATTAATTATGTCATAACTGGGTTCATGTCCTTCTTTGCGTTGGACCACATTAGTCTTTGGAAAAGCTTTAATACGGGGACTGACAGGCTGCACCACATGCTGCTGTACTGATCCAGATGGTAGGAGTTCTGTGTACGAGGGCCTGGTTTGTTCTCTGGTGTCACCTCTCTGACTAACGGTGTTCGAGGCAGCAGCCTGTCGCCTTCGCTGTTTACCTTCAATGAAGCTGCTCTGAGTCACAGATGCAGTGAGTCAGGAGTCGACGGCGACGTTGGACAAGCCCCGATGAGCCACCTGCTCTATGCAGATGATACTCGTCTTATCTGTCCCTCAGCAGCTTCCATCAGTGAAGATTTCGGTTGTGTAAAGGACGTCCAGTGAAACTAAAGATCATCCCTCGTATTTTTTGTCTCCTGGATTTGTCCTCGCATCAGTCTGTTCAACAGTAACGTTCAACATGTCGAATCCACTCACTGCCTCGCTAATGTGTGATGACAGCTCGGTCCGACGCCGGAACCGTTCCCTGTGGCCCGTCTCAGGTGCCTGTCCATGAAAACTGCTCTGGGCAGACGGCAGCGTATAGCAACGTGTTGTATTCTGTTCGGCTCGCCTGGCCGGCGTAGCCCCGGCAAGATCGACACGCTGCTCCACTCAGATGCAGCTTCGCTCAGCCTCTACTGGGCCGCCGTGTCAGACAGGACCACAGGATCTTTACGGTTTCTGTGCTCGTGTGTCTTTTGGTCTTTGGGCCAGAGGTGCCTTTAATCATTTTTATAGAACAAAATAAAAATGTTTCTACTTCTTCCAAACTGTTGGCTGCTGAAGCTCATGGGTACTGTTGTACTTAAGTGTGAATAATTCCCACTGGTGGTTAGAACGGAAAATAAACTTAAAGTACCGCAGGTTTTTACCCAGAAAAATGCACAGATAATCGGTTTTTAAAAACAACTCAATAATGGCAGATTTATTAATGTGTATAATGTAATAAAATCTGTTAATTCATCAATTAATTGTCCCCTAAAATCCAAGCGAAAACTCTAATTACATAACCATACATGGGTAACTTAATTTACTGCTGCATTTTGAGCTGTCTGCATGTGTGTCTGTGTGTGTGTGTGTGCTCTAATAGTGAGCAGCAGATTTTGTATGTTAATACGACTCATCAAATCCTGCGTGTCCCGGGGAGACAGAGGGCAGATTAATAAACCTGGAGGATGAGGGGTAATTGGTGTTAGTGGGAGACTCGGCTGTCCCCATCGAGCTTCTGGTGTATATGAAGGCTGAAGGCTGGAGGAGGGAGCAGCAGAGAGACGGATGGAGGTTTTACACTGATGCATTTCTCACTGTGGCCCTGAGTCTCTGCCTGTGTCCCTCTGTCTGTCTCCGCAGATCATCGTGAAGGACAGTGGGCTGCGGAAAGTGGAATAAAATAGACTTCGCTACAGATGCTGCCGTCCAGAGGACAGTTTCTGTGCATTAGCACTGCGCTGCAAAAAACACAGATCCGTGAGCCTGAGGGTTTCTCAGACACTGCACAGAGGTGCCTGAAAACAATGTAAAAAGACTCCTAGAGGACCCTGGTCTCATCTGGAAGGAAACTCTTTAAATTTTACAACCAAAAGGTCATAATAAAGATAAGAGACACTGAACCAAAATGTCGGAGGCACAGACTTGGTGGAAATCACTTTTATGTCTTTAAAAAGAGGATCGAAGGCCTGTGGTAGGAGAAAACACTCTGGAGCCACAAGTCTGAACCACGTGACGTGAGGATCCTAAAAGACTTTGCACAGACAGAATCAGGAGACTTAGAGCGTAGAATTTGTCAGGGTTGAGTGAAGACAGAGTCCAGTTCAGACCAGAACACACCTGAAGCAGCTCTACCAAGGCCAGAGTCCCACAGGTGGGTTAAAGGACGCCCTCATATACAGTATGCTAGTCTTTAAATGACCGAGTCACTAACATGTGAAATATGAAATGAAGACGTCAAAAAAAGGTTTTAAACTTTCCACCAAATCAAACTCCAGAGTTTCATCTGTACAGCGATAGAGTGGACGTGTATATTCTGTATGTCTATATATTCAGATCCTTTATAGGGTGTATAACGCGACGTAGTGTGGATATAGATGGAATTTTAAACAGTTTAACATCGAGTATAAAATCTAAACTGAAATTCACATCATTTCAAGCGATTAAATGTGGACACAACTTCAGCGTCCGCGCTTTGGTTCTGGCCGTGCTGGACATCGCGCCCCGTCCGTTTATCATCGGCTGTCCAGTGAAGGTGAAAAATGCCCCGAACGTATTTCTAATAATGGAATGAAATGATCCCAGTGGCTCCCGAGGCTGATTTTAGAGGCGGCGCAGTTGCACACAAGGTCGTGGAAAGATGTGAAGAGGTTTTAAGAATCGGGCCAGGTCCGTTACATGAAATCAAACGCAACACTAAGGTTCAGTCAAACACGCGTTTCACTTCCGTCACTGGTCACGTCTTCGTCACGTCTTCCTCAGCCTGTGAGACTGAATTCATCCTCCACACTCCACCACGCAGAGTTTTCTTTTTATGACTTGATCATTTATTCGTTCATTCATAGACCTTTTGTTTGCTGTGAGTATCATAACAGGGACGACAGCTGTAATTTCATTATGTAATCTACTGCTGCTCAATGATAATTAACTGAATCTTGAATCTTTATCTTTTAAGGCAGGTTCAAGTTCTGACTGTGTGTGTGTGTGTGTGTGTGTGTGTGTGTGTGTGTGTGCGTGTGTGTTTGTGTGTGTGTGAGTGTGTGTGTTCTTAGAAGCAGATCATCTGTCTCGCAGTCTGTGAGGATCAGCTCTCTCTCTATGTTCAGCCGTGGTGTTACAGGATTACAGGTACTACCCAGCGGATTTTGCTGTTTGATTTTAGCAAAATGGTTCACACTTCAACACACAGACACACACACACACACACACACACACACACACACTCCAGCAAATAGAGGACGACACTGTAAAGTGTGGAGTTATGAGCAGACAGGGCTCTGACATCATGTTTTTTTTACTGCACTTAAAATCTGATGTTTTTGTCCACATGTTTTCAGCAGAACCAGGTGCTGAACACACACTGACACATCCTCACCTTCTCCACATCCAGCAGCTACAGCGCAACATGACCCTTCACCTGAATCTGGTGTCTGAGTCCACTTGGTGAATCTAAGTCCAGTACTCCCTCTCTTTTAGCTCTGGTTTTGGTCTCCACCAGTTCCTGAGGGAAACATCTGGCTCTTCAGCCGCCCTGAAGCTTCCTCACTACCACAGAGTCCTGAACATTAAACACTGTTTTCATAGTGAGATGATAAAAATACACATTATAGCAGCTTTGACAGTGTAAGAGCAGAATGATACCATAAATTTCCAGGTTCTGATCCAGAAGTAAGAAAACTTCATTCAAGATCACATTGACATTTTTAGTGATTTTGGTGTTTAAAGCGGAGACGTCTGAGATTTTATCCAAGAGCTCACAGAACGAAAGGCTGGAAACCACTGGTTTAATCTCTAACAGTGTGTTGGATTTGATCATCTTTTTAAAATGTAAAATCTGTAAAATAATTAGGGAAATGACCATTAACGGGTTGAGGACTGTAGAGAGACTTTCTAACTGACTCACCTGGCGACAGGAGACACACACAGTCACAGTGACATGACGAAAACGTGGTGGAAGTAAAAATAGCACAAAGTAAAAATTCTCCATAAGAAGAAATGGACCAGGACTCAAACTAGGGGTTGTTTCTTAATCCATTAACGCTGCTCCCAGTGGATTCTGGGAGCCCGGCTGAGGAGAAAACCAGTCAGCCGTGTTTAGTATGAGATGGCGTCCCCCAGACCCCCCCCCCCGTCCAATCACACGATTCCAGACTGAGAGCTGGAAAATTGGGGTGAAAGAAGGAGCAGAATATTTTGTTAGTATGTGTGTGTGATATTTTTCAAGTTTAGAGCAGCAGGGTTTTTCTGAACCAATCAGTGTGTCCAGCGGCGGGTTGTGACCTCTGTGTTCATTTATTCATCTGCACGCGCTCAGTTTGGACCTTTATATGCCTGACAGGCTGATTTCAGTCTCACTGCTGAAAGAAGAAGAAGATGTTTGTTTTGTTTTTATAAAAAACATTTTCTCTCACGGCAGCAAACAACATACACACACACGCACACACACACGCACACACACACACACACACACACACACACACACACACACACACACACACACACACACACACACACACACACACACACACACACACACACACACACACACACACACACACACAGACACACAGACACACACACACACACACACACACACACACACACACACACACAGACACACACTAGCCGGTATCTGTTTCCATTCAGTCAAACTGTCCCATTAAAAGCTGCTGAACCAGCTGTGATCAGCTCCTGTTCTCAGTGTAGCCGTGGACGTTGAGACAACTGTCACTGGATCACTGTGATACTGAAGGAAACTTAAAAATAGGAAGATTCTGAATGAAGTTGTGCAGCCTCTTTTTCCTCTGGTTTTTAAGCGGATTTCTGGAGCTTTGTTCTGGCGGGACATCAGAGGTCACGACGTCCTCAGGAAGTGGACGTCACACCAAATCGCATCAACACGTGTCTCATGTCTCTGTGTTCAGATCTGCCTCAGTTATGACGACAACAGTAGACACGGCCGCAGCTCCAGCTGCAGATCTTGGTGGTGAAAACGGCTCCTCTTCTCAGATCCAGTCAGACTTGGCTGAACTTCTGTGAATGTATCTGCAACGGTGAGCAGATTCGCTGGAGCAGCTGCAGCTGCAGCTTCGGTGCCTTGCTCCAGGGCACGATGACAGGATTTACTGAGGGAAAACATCTATTTTTCCCACACGCCTTCTGCCAGATTTGTTGTATAAAATCCAGCGTGTGCGTTTAAAGTCTCCAACCTGCCACTTTTCTGCTGGAGGGAAAAAGTGTTGGTTTCTTGCTCTCTGCTTAGTCAGCAGGTGAAACTCTCAACCGAACACTGTCAGTCATGTCGACGTCACCTGAGGCTGAGCAGCGTCTGTTAAACCTCCACAGGAGCTGAACAAACAGATGGAGATCTCAGTCTGTCGGGAAGAGAGACGTCGGGCATTGATTCAGGTACGTGATAGGTGGAGGACGGGGGGAGGAGGGGGTGTTGTGGCCTGAAGCATGGAGCACTGCTGTTGAGCCTTTGGCGTGGTTTTTGTGTTTTCCAAGATGACGGCTGATCGTTCAGATCTGAGCATGACGACGGTTCAGACCAACTGGACTGAGGCTGCTCCAGTCCGGGTCAGTTGGTAATAAAATATGTTGTTGGACACGTTTGATTTTCACGACTGAAGTCAGGACAGACGCCATCATTGGAGGCGTCTGCATGTGTTGATTGGTCTCCACCTTCATGAAGAATCACTCCACCTGGCTGGTCCCGGTGTAATTTTAGAAGTCGTTGGAAAACGGTTTTTGAAATATTCTAAATTGTATTCCAAAGTAATGAACTCAACGTTTGGTCATTTTTGAAGAAAGAAGAGAGACGCTGTTTATTTCTCCTTTTGTTGCTGATGTTTGGAATTTCATGAAGCACAACACGACTCGAGGAGAACCTGTCCCATGTCGTGTGTTAAGACGAGCACCTGAGGTGGTGGTGTGTGGTTCAGTCTCTTCTCCCCTTCCTCTATTTGCTCCTCACTGTGACTCATACAATTTCCTACACATTAAGTACTTTATTCTGAATGTGTTCAGGTCACACACACACACACACACACACACACACTGAGACACACACACACTCCCTCTGAAGTGTGTTTTTGTGTATTTTATTTCCCTCCATGTGTCAGAGTGAGTCAGTAGATGAATGTCGCAGTCTGCTCTAATGATAAAAAGCTGATTAACCTGTTGATGCAGGTGAGTAAACAGAAAACACATCTGTCTCTGTAAAACTTTAATAGATTCTTAAAACCATCCTGTCTGCAGAAATATGTTTGGGTGATATTTTAGTAGATGACAGGTCATTAGAGTCGGATCATTAGTTTCAGGTCTCAAAGAGAAAACAGAAAAAACTAATCAGACTCCAAACACAGTAAAACTACTGAGAAAAAGTTCACAGTGAACAAACAGGGACCGAGCTTGTATCTGGACTCTCTTAGATCCACTCTCATCGCTCTCACAGCGTCGTTTTCGGCTGCAGCAGGCAGATGTTTTCAGAGAAACAGCTGTAAGAAGCCACCGTCCGCTACCTGCTCAGCAGCAAACAGCAGACGGACACACTTAGAGACCAGCTGGTGAACATGGTGGAGCGTTTGGCAGCTGAAGAGCCAGATGTCTCCCTCAGGAGCTGGTGGAGACCAAAACCAGAGCTAAAAGAGCGGGAGTGCTGGACTTAGATTCATCAGGTGGAGTCAGACACCAGATCCAGATGGAGGATCTTGTTTTTTGCTGATTAACGTCTCGTCCTTGCTGCATTGATGCAGAAATGTACTCCAGGTGAGTCAGTACACAGCAGACTTGAAACTTTAATGGTAATGGTGTCTAATGGAGTCTAGTTATTCTTTAAACACATGAATGAATCCACACACTGATCGTTTTCCCACTTCTGAAGTTCACAGAACTGAAACTATGATGATTCACTTCCACTGTTTAGTTCTTTATTAGTTGAAAATGAGTTTAACTCTCTGAAGTAACAACTTTATATTTTCATTATTGACTTTCCCCCCCTGTCCTCTTTAAAAGCAAACAAAATCTGTACAGATTCCCATTTTTAACAGACAGACACTCTGGGGGTTTTTAATAACAATAAATCCTCCTGTTTGAAATAGTGACTCATACAAAAATCCTGTTTTCATTGTGTGATTTTTACAGTATGTTTTCATCTCTCTTCAGGTTCTTTTTACTTTGAAAAAATTAAACTCCGTTTCCCTCACTCCCATCTCTACATCTCTACATCTCTACACACCTGAATGAGGCTCTCAGGGATGAAGCTACATCTTATATGGCCTCCAACCACTGTTGGTAACATAAAAACAGAGGCCTCGGTCACTCATCGTCTCATTCAACAGACTCAAGATGTATCTGACAGGTGCATCATTCTTCTGAAAACAATACTCAGGGGCCCGTGTCACACAGGGATCATTGCTCCAGTTACTGGACGTTAACAGATCTCTTCAGTGGAAGTGATGTGGGATAAAACCCGCAGTCCTCATGTGGGTAAAATATAAAGTTTGTCTGAAGTAAATATGAGGCTACATCAGTCTGAGTTACACGTGAGGCTGGAGATCTTCTAAACTTGCTGCGTTTTTAAGAGCGAAAATCCCACTTGTTGCTTTGTACAAAAAGACTCCGCAGCAAAAATGTTGTGAAGCATCCAGATTAAAAAACACGCTGATACCGAGCTCAGCAGGTTCCATTTGTTTTTCACCGTCACCACGTCGAGTCGAAGACCTGGTGTTTCCACGGAGACCCTGTAACTCAGTATTTTTCTGAACGGTTCTTAACAGTATCAGCACATAGTAGCCATAACAGATGGGTTCTCTGGGAGTCTGCAGAGAGCCCACTTGAGGCCCCTCGTGGACTTGATGAATCGTGGATTTGGACAGGCCCTCAGCGCTTCCTGGGAACTCGCTCATTAAATCTGCGAGTGTGGTGAGTTCTGGATATCGGAATTGAAACTGTGGACGTCCAGCGTCCACCCCGACGTAAAGGAGCCAGTGCCAGTGTGTTTCCACTCCGACCTACCTGCTAAAGTGAGCAGCTGTTTAAAAATGAAACGATACACCTGTGAGGTGTTTTTAAAGATTTACTTCTTCAGTAGGAACCGATGGGCTCGGAGCCGAGGACCACAGACAGAGGAGGGAAGAGTTGGGAGACGGACCGAATATTTGGGTTTAGACTTAGAGTATAAGACAGTGTAAGAGGATGAATAAAACCTTTTAAAAAACCTGTTAGACTGAGAATTTAAATAAAATTAGGACTTTGTGAAATACTTGTAGGTCCTCATAAGTAACGAGGCGTTTTAATGAGACTAAATGTGGTGTTCTAAGCATCAGCAGATTAGATTTCATCACACACCGTCCTCTGACGCGCTGCACATTAACCTCCTCTGCTGGGACCTTTAAAATGAGACAGTGTTTGCCCTGAAACAGCACATTAATATTCATCCATCACCACGCCTCGCTCACATCATTTCCTCCGCAGGGGAAAAAAAAGAGACAGAAGGAGTCGTGCACAAGTTCAAATGCGACCTTCCGGATAATGAATGACACCGAGCAGGAGTAGGAGGAGGACGAGGAGGAGGAGGGTTCAGAGGTGGATGTAGGGAGGTGAAGTGTCTGAAGTGTCGAGGGATCTCTGGCTGCAGATGTTAGCGATTAGACCTGACCGACAGATTGGTTATCAGAGTTGCATAAGGCTGCCGATGCTCTGTCTCGGCTCTCCAGATGTGTCCCTGTTTCCCTCCCTGTCTCTGTCCAGATGTGGAGAGGAGCCCTCGGACAGCTGAGCCCATGTTGTTCTCGATATCTCTGATCGTATCGTTTACGTCGGGGAGCGCTCGGTGCTGCAGCGCTTCTGCTAAAGCAGGATGAAACCACTCTGACAGTCCAGAGCTGAACCGATGAAGTTCCTGTGTTTTCATTTCCCAAAATGTCTCAGACCATGTGAGTGTGAGCTGATAAGATCCCAACCCGCTGAATTTTGCAGATGCAGATTCACTGTTCGACCCCGTTGAACCTGAAATAGTCGCAGAAGTCACTCTGCTGGTTTGTTGTCCGACTATTCCAACCCACAAAGTCGACACAGTCCACACACCGATGGTTTTGTTAGTCTCTGCCGTCAGAGAGGAGCAGCTTTTCTCAGAAAACGGTTTGTCGTGGAACAGGTAAATAAATGGGGAAAAACACTAAATGTGGAAAGGTGAGCATCAAAGTGATGAAGCTCGGCGCTCCCCTCACATTCTGACTTACAGGACCTCATTAATCTGACTTGCATTTTTCCTCATCCAGATCTGGAAATTCTCAAGATCCATAACTCTTGATTACGACTCCAGTGTCTCTATGTAACCATGACTTCTCGAACTATCTCAAACTTCTCCCTCCTGTGCCTTGAAACTAAAATTTCTGTATCCAAATATTTCGAATTCTGTATCTCATAACAGATGAGTTGAGCCTCTTGAAATTACAGCCTTTTAGTATGACTTCCATAATCAGGACTTCTGTAACTTGTATTTTGGATTTACAGATTTTTTAACTTTGACATCCAAGTGGACGATTTCCATATCTTTGAATTGTTCATTTCATATCTCCAAAATTCAGCCTCTGCCTGGAAGTTCAGATTTCTGTATCTGGAAATCGAAACGTCCATGTTTCTAACAACTCTATCTTCTGTATTTAGCATTTTGTAATTATGACTCCTGTTTCTGGGAACTGACTTCCGTGACATATACGAGACGTCCGCATCTCATACATGTGGCCTCTGACTCTGAGATGCTTTTGTTGACAGGATTTTAATGACTGCAGTCACAACCGTACTGCAGATGAAGACCTCAGCTTCGTCCACATTAATACATCATACGCTACTAACACACTTTCAGGATTAAAGACCTGTTTTTCAGCATAAACATAATGAAGTTATCTCCTCAGTGTTTGTGCTGATGGTTGAAAGATTCACAGGGGGAAACTAACACCGGTGAATCTCCACTTTAGGGCCAATTAAAGCGCGTGCAGTCGCTCTCCGAGTTGTTTCTGGTCCACCAGGGACTGATAGACGCCCTCATCCACACTCCCACCAGCTGCTTTATTTAGTGAAGTGAGATGAAAAACAGCGAGAAGCCCAACATGCTGGAACTCACTTAAACGCAGATTCTCACTGAGCACGACTCAACCGTGTTTTTCTTCAAATGATGATAAAGAGGAGGAACGGCTGAGTGTCACAACATACCGATGATTTAGCTCTTTTTCTCCTCCTCAAACATCCTGTCATCTCCACAATGTGCATCGGATTTATTTCCAGCACTGACAGGAGGACAAACATGAGACAGCAGTTCCCGTAGAGATAGGCGGAAAATGGACAATCTGTGCATTTCTGAATTCACAGCTTCAGAGAGAGGATGAGGACACCAGCTTTAAAATATGTAGATTATGTTTATTCTGATGGCGTCTGCAGCTTCCGTTAGCATCAGCTGCTTTCTAGGCAGTAAAGGCCCTTTCAGACAGTGAGAGGTTACCACAGCTGCCTCCAGGGTTTGCAGAGTCAAGTAGAAAATAGCTGTGTCACAAGACTCACGAGCATGGATGGTATTACCGACCGGACCCACCTGACCCCTGGGCTCAGGGGCCCCCTCACCTCTCAGGCCTCTGTATGAAGTGACTGTTAATATTCCTTGTTTGAAAGTCAAAGAGCTCAGTTGGAAGAGACAAAATGGCCACAAAGAGGCAAAAAAACGACTACAAAGGTGTGGTTTGTAGTCTCTTTCAGCCCGGGGGTCCTATTTAGGAGGGGTGGGGGGGCCTTTTGACCTTTTTCCACTTTCTCGTAATCCCAATGATCTTGACTATATGTGAGGCTGCTGCTGCCATAAGAGAAAATAAAAACTCGGCAGCTGTTTGTGGAGTCAAGTGACGTGGTCAGATCTGGCAGGCTGAAGAGAAAACTGCCCAATATGTTCTGGCTTCTCCTGGAAAAGTAAAGAATTAGTTGAACAATTTGTGAAATGTAGCCATGTCAAAAAAATGATGATGCTTTGTTACCGAAACGGGGTCTGCACCCCCCCATCGTCTATCATAACCAGAGTATGTGGTCTCTGCGGGGATTTGATGGTTGTAGTAACAGGGTTGGTGCCATGTTGCAGCATCTGAATGAACCTCGGAGGTCGAGTTCGTCTCTGCAGACAGAACATGATCACCTCCTTATGATGGACACTACTCATTATCACCCCCCCCAACCCAGCAGCTGGGAATTGAGGGCACGCCCCCTCCTGCACGGCCTGATGGGAAGGAGGAACAGCTCCGTCTAATGGAAACCAATTACCAGCCCATCAGAGTGGTCAGAGCTAAGGCTGCAGTCCTGAGGTGACACCAAGGTGAGTGTGTGTGTGTGTGTGTGTGTGTGTGTGTGTGTGTGTGTGTGTGTGTGTGTGTGTGTGTGTGTGTGTGTGTGTGTGTGTGTGTGTGTGTGTGTGTGTGTGTGTGTGTGCGCGCCTGTCTGGTGAGGACCTTTTCCCAAAGCAAACAGAGGAAACAGCTTCACCGTTCTGTGAAGAACAGAAAAGAGACACAAACGACTGAACAAGGGATGATAAAGGGTAGAAAGTTGGTCTGTATCTGTGATAATAAAACAATCTGTTACTGAGCCCCCGGGATCCCGTGAGAAACATACGTTCATGTGGAAATAAGTAAATAACTCACTTCACCAGTACTCGACTCTAAAAGGGAAAAATCTGGCATTAGAAGTCCAGACTTGACCTTGAAAACCGTAGCTGGCCAAACAATCTCCTCCCAAGGTCCATTTAGTGGCCGTTCTGGAGCTTTCAGTTGTATTTAATATGCTTAGTCAGTAACTGGAGTTCATCCAGTTGACATGAAAATTCAAGGACTTCTCAGTCATGATGGCTGCGAGGTTGAGATTGAAAGTTGATTCGTTAAAGTCAGACTGTGTCACTTTTGTATGAAGAAATACAGAGAAATAATCTTTATTAGAAAAATGTTACCGACAGACCGTCGCTCAGTTCAACACACTGCTACGGCCTTAGTGGGTCTGGTATGACCAGTAGCTAACGGTGGCTAATGTTAGCTGACACTAGCCAACCCAGCTAGCATAGCAGACAGAGAACTAGCGTGAAGCCCGATGAGCTGAACTAAGGAATAGTATCACTGGCTCCTGTGCGGCGGCTCTGCAGCAGTTCAGACGCCAGCAGAGCAGAGTTCGATGAAACTGGATGGTGACGCGCAGTTAATGTTAATCAGGACGAACTGACATGAGATGAGGTCTGCACCCAGGCTCCTCGCACGCTCCGGGGCAACTCTGAGTCAAGTCTCAAGTCTTTCAAAGCCACTTCTCACTCGTCAGGTCACAAGTCCATGGGGGAAAATCACGGTCAAATCTCAGCTCAGTAAAACAAAGTCCGGGTCAAGTCCCGATTCTTTCAAAGCAACTCTCAAGTCCTCGGGGCAAGTCCAGCTCAAGTCTCAGGCTGTCAAAGCAGGTCTTAATCAGGTTTCAGGTCTCGAGGCAGGTTGTAGTCTGTCAAGGGAGAGATTTTCTTTTAGTTTAAGTCAAATTTTAGTCACAAAAGCTGAAGATATTTCAGACTGGTTTTAGTCGGTGACATGTTCGTCTCATCTTCATCAGGCATTTTTGATTGTTATGTCTTCTCTGCATGTTGATGCTACGGCTGTCGCCATCTTTGAGCACAGTTACCATGGTGACAGGCGTGGCTCCGCTCTGCAGTAGCACAGACCGGCTCACCTCAGTAAATCCAGTCAGCTTTTCCAGACTCGGTATGGTCGGACAGAACCGCCCTCCCTAGTCTAATCTAGTCCATCTGATCCTGCTAACCGGGCATCGCTGCAGCTGCCTGTGCTGCTCACTGCAGAGCAGTGAGTCATTCAGAAGCTGGATTCACTCACCTGTTCACCAAAAGTCCATTGTTCATCTTCTGGGTTGAGTCTGAGAGGAGGAGCTACATTGTCACATAACATCAACACTGTGATCTTTGTTCAGCGAACATCTGGAGGAGGATTTAGACGGACCGCTGACATTAATCCTCCTCACTCCTCCTGACAGCAGCACTAAAGCTTGAGAGTAACCGTCAACGTTACCTCCACGTCCACAGCACCTGATAATATCACGCTATCTCACCGCTTTATGAATGTCCCCGTGCTGCTGCGTGTCGTCGTAGTTTGTCTCGGCTGTTTTGCTGCTTCTTGTCTGGTTCTCAGTGGATCTGCTTCTTCCAGGAACAGGTAACGTGTCTGAATCATCTTCTGAACAGCAGAGGAGACTGTTTTACTGATCGTTTTTATTCCGTATCTTAAGACAAGTCTCAAGATTTGGTGGAGAAAGTCCGAGTCAAGTCTCAGATCTCCAATTACGTGTCAAGTCTGTGAAAGCAAGTCTCAAGTCAGGTCTAAAGCTTCTGGGCACAAGTCATAGTCCAGTCCCGAGTACTTTTGAAGTAGAGTGTCACGTCCTCTTTTCTCCCTCTCAGTGGTAACGATAAGTTGTATTATATTTAAGTACAGATGTGAGGAGGTGGTGTTTCTCATCAGAAACTCCTTTCTCTGGCTTCAAATTTAAAGTGTGGACGTGTGAAGATAATGTTTTAAAAATCACAGAGCTCTTTGGTCAGTTACAGGATCTTTAGAGGTTCACGATAATCTTAGCAAATCACTGGAGAAGCAGGAGCTCGGAGATCAGATTTAGTCACTTTATCTGCAGAAATCGGCATCTTGAGATACATATTGATGAATTAAAAAACTTGAAACTGACCCTTGGATTCCCCACAACAATTAAGCTGGAGCCTTCACGTTGCTGGACTCCAGAGTAACAAATACTTCGGATGATCTGAGCTCGACGGTGGAGGAGTTTCCTGGGACAGCGCTCGTTTTTCCTCCCAGGCTGTGGCTCGTTGGAGAGGGAACGATCCCTTCATGCTCTCCTCCATCCTTCACCCTGCAGACAGACTCAGCAGAGGAGTCGGCTTCTTCTCTCTCCATCATCCTTTACATCAGTCATTACCGCCACTGCTCCCTTTCGTCATCCTCCTCCAGCTCTCTGCTCTCACTCCCTGAGCTTCTTCCCTCCTCCTCCTCTTCCTCTAATTAATTCAGCCGTGACTCCAGGTCTCCATCAGCGAGCGAAGATCTGGTGGATCACAAAGTGAGAAAAAGGCCCAATGTCTGAATCTACAAAGATACATCATGTCTCATAACCGGACCATTTGTTTTGTGTGTAAAATGTTTAATATGATAAGAAACAGTGACTGTAGTGGAGTCAAACCTACAGTGTTTTCCTCGTGCAGTAGAAGTATAATCCAGGAGATCCACTGCTATGTTACACATAAGAGTAGAGTTACTCCAGAAAAGGACAGCGGCACTGAAAGCCTGACCTGGGACGAAGCCTCGGTCCCCTTTGGGAGGACCTACAGAGTCCGCTCTCCCCTGTAGAAGTATAAAGTGGCATGAAATGGAAATACTCAAGGTCAAGTATCTTTTAAAGTGCGCTCAAGTGCTGCGGTGTGACTGCACCTACTTGGCAGTGCTGCCTAACACTAGTAGAACCTGAACTTTAACCCTGAAAAAAACCAAACAAACTAACTGACGAACTGATGAATAAAATGAAGCAGAACTCCGGCGAGCCAAGTGGGTTTCCTTTTGAATGAATTCAGTTTAATGACACGTTGGTTCAAATTGGTTCTGACTTGAGCTTCTGAAAAAGCGTCAGCCAGTGTCCCAGACTGTTGTCATGTAGACTTGAGGCTGTACAAACGGCCACCGATCTCAGACCAGATGTGCTGATTACGAGGCCATTCCGCTTGGAGAAATCGAAGACTGGATTAAGTTTTCGAGATATCACAGGAGAATCCCGTGAGGGTCCCTGTGGGGCTGCTGCAGTTTTTCAGGTGCGTAGACATGTGGTGTACGTATCAAACAAAAGAGCACAGACTGGATTCAACTCGAGCCGAAGGGAAGAACTGCCCTCATCCATGGGTGAGGTGTGACATAAAGGTCCAGTTCCAGGCACCCAGGTGGTTGGTTGAAAATAAAAAGCCTTCAGTAAATATGGGCCGGTACACAAAGAATACGCCAACTCCTCTTGACACACAATGAACCAAACCAATAAATGGTTATCCCACACACCTGTGCTGAGTGAGCCCAGGACAGACATGCAAGGACCTATTATCAAACCTAATGTGAGCGCAAAGTAATAAAACTAAACTGAACAATCCTTAGAGATAATTAGAAGAGCTAATATTAAACATCTTCAGTCTGAGTGTAAGAGCAAACAGATGGTGGGGAGTTGTGGTTTGTGTTGAGAGAAACTTAAATCACCACAGGCTGCAGCTGAACTCTTGTCTCGATATGTCTTCACTGCATTTACCTGCGTGCTGCACTGAGATCAGATATATGAAGACGTCTCACCTCCACCTGCGGCACTCAAGAGCTGCTGGACTTGAGGGTTTTAGTCTCAGATCCAAGAATTTTGTCTGATACAGGTAAACTGCGGTAAAAGTCATAGATCTGCACCAGCTCTTACCCATGTTTAGACCTGCTTCCCTGGACTAAAGTTACCAACCAGGAGCCTGGTTATTGATCATCGATCCTTGTAAAGTCCCTTAAATCTCCCGGTTCTTGCTCAGTGTCTTCTGACTCCCTGAATCCCTGAACCCAGACAGGATGAACATCCCGGGGGAGTCTTCACTGCGAGTTAAGTCACGGCCCTGGACGACACTTTAACCCTGGTGACACGACAGGATCTGGACGTTAGTCGTCTGTACATCCACGTTTACACTGCAAAGACGAGCTGATCGCAGCTGATTCAGCAGCTTTTCATGGGACAGTTTGGCAGCGAAACTGCTGTAGGATGGGATTTTAAGGCCTCAAGTAAAGCAGCGCACACACAACGGTGAACGAGCCGGTGTGTATGATCTCCTTCAGCCTTCAGCCGTGATGGATTCAGTGCTGATGGGAGAGGAAGGGCTCCGAAATTCATCAGACACACACACACTCACGCTGACCCAGTTAACCTGATCCAAGCTTTAACTTTGGGGCTTTAAGTACATTCTGGACTTGACAAGTACAAGTAAAATCTGAAAGCAGGACCCTGACCTGTTAAGAGAGTGTTTCTCCACCGTGCTACTCGTAGTTCTACCGGAGTAAAGGATCCTCCAGAGCTGCTCTTTTATAAAGTGCTGATTTCGCAGGAGACTCTGAACATCATCTAATGTCTTTCTGATGAGCGATTATGTGGCAGAGACTGATCTGAATGCTGAAACTGCATCAACATCTCTGTGTTTTCTCGGCTCATTTTGACTCCCCTCGGCCCGTGAGCTCAGCTGGAAGCTCGGGATTTATCCATTTTTCTCGCCACAGCCCCACGAAATCCCCATTTCTCTCCGGGTGTCGTTGCCCTGCCAACCCTGCAGTAATAAATGACTCTGGTCCTGCTCCAGGTTTCATCTGGAGGGGGGTGAGAAGGGGGTCGATGCATGAAATGACTGTTGGAGCTTCAGGCTGCTCTGCAGTCCAGCAGGATCAAACGCACATCGATCAAACACCTGCAGCGTAACAGCCAATCGGAGAACACAAACACGCATCTGTCAGCGTCGGCCCGTCGCCTCTGATCAAATCGTTACCGCGGCAATGATGCAGGTAAGAGGTGAGCCGGGACATGACGGAGGACATAGCCCCGAATACCGACACGCGCAGGACGCCGCGTGGACAAAAGTCCGTGGACAGCTGAACATTGCGTCCGTGCCGTTTGTGACATGCGATCGTGACCCAACGGCCTCCGCTCCACGGGGGAGGCCTCCAGATTCCTAGACCACGAAGCCATTTTTTTTTAAAGCGTCAAAAGTTTCATGAATTCTTCATGAATCGCAGAGCTGCCGAGCTAATCGTCTGCATCTGAGTGAGCTATATATTTCTTTACTTCTTAAGACGGTGGAGGCAGCTCCACATTGATTATATGGAAATGAGAATAATGTAATGAAAAGATATGAGAGAGTTATCAGTTTAATATGGCCTCGCATTTTAGTCTTTAAATTACAAATCGCCGTCAAAATGACGCCCGTGTCCGATTTTCTGGTTCCATAATCTTTTAGTTAAACATACAGTAAGTCCTCTGCTCATACTATCTCAAGAAGTGATTCAATTTTCTTTTCTTTCAAATTTTGTGTATATAGCTCAAATGCCCAAATCACCACAGAGGGCTTTAGTGTGTACCATGTGTCACTCTCTGTCCTTTACAGCACTGAGATTTTGTGTGTGTGTGTGTGTCTCAGGTATTCTGCAGAGTTTGCCTCATGTCCAAACTTCCGACTAGAACATAGAGCCAGGGCCCTGCAAAGCATCCTGGGAGCTCACAGGGACGTTTGCAGGTAAAAAATAAAAAAAATAAATAAAAAACGTCTTCTCAGCGAAGTTTGCGTGAAGTCGTCAGCGTGTGTGTCTGTGGAGCAGCTGGACTGAATCACTGATGCACTAAATGATCAGCTAATCAATTAACAGACTGTAGAAGTCTGATCAGGAATATTGGAGCATTTTCTTGTAGCCGTGGAAACTCCTGTCAGTCACTTCTGTCAACTTGAGATCTTTGTGATTTCGCTCTGATGCCGTGAAAATGCTGCCCAGGCTGCAAACGTGTTCCCGGTGAAAGAATCATCTGAAAACAAACTGGTGCTACATCCATGTCATTTCCAGGAGACAGGGTTGACAAACTGCCCCCCCGGTCTAATCGCTGGAGGTTCGCTGGGGCCGTTAGCGACCTGAAAGAGGGCCTGAAGATATGAGTCGACCTCCGTTTCCTCTGACAACGGTAAGCGACAGAGGCGAACCTCCCTGTGAACAAACTGCCTGCTCCAGCTCCCGCACAAATGAAATAGGTCTAAAGAAAACGGGACTGGACTCGGTTTAATCCACCAGAAACTTTAAGCTGCCGACACTCAACCCCAGCATGCCAAAATCTTCACGTCAGAAGGGAGGACACAGACATAATGATGGCGGGGGAACAAAAACAGGCACAGAAGCAACAAGAAACAGAGGGATGCGTTAGAGTGGTGACAGCCAGCAGCTCGTATTCTCAGCGGAGGAGCTAGAATTAAACGAATATCAGGGACAATACGGAAACGGACAGAGCTGCTCTTTGCGGTAAAAGATGCAGAAGCAACTTTATGGCTCATAAAGCATCACATGAATTCAGTTTTCACAGCACCAGGTTTTTTTTTGGTCATAATATGATTATTATGGAAACTGGAAGAACCAATTTCATCATCACTGATTGTTTGCTTAGTTGATAAAAGTCTTTCTTTGACTCTGTGTCCTGCACCTCCCCTCTCCGTTCATCGTCGTGGGTTAAAGTAGAAACAGAAGCCTCCATCAGAGCTCTCACCGTTCACAATGAGATTATTTAGTAGGAAACCTTATATAAGAGGATTTATGATGAATCACAGCGGCCTAAACGCACGTTAACGTCCCTCACTGCTGAAGCTGAGGAGGAAAAATAAATAACGAGAAGATGTGATGTTCAGATGAATGTGAGTATTAACGGTTCAGAGAGCATTACTATTTACATCAGAGAATAAAGACGCAACAGCCCGAGGAACAGAAGATGTTTCTATACATAGAGCTCTCATGTGAAGGGCCCCGGGCGTCTGCTCACATGAACCATGAAGATACAGTTACAGTGAGACGGAGGACGTCGCTCTGAAAACCACGACGCAGAAAAGCTTTAAGGTTTTCGCCGTAAATGACAGAAGCGAAGGCGACTGATGTGCAACGAAGCAGGAAAAGAAGATCAACAATACGAGCGAACGTCTGCAGCATGTTTCTGTTTTACTGTTCATCGGAGAGGTGGAACCTGCTCTACCTGATAAAGTTTTTATATTTTGAGGACAAAGGTCCCATGACAAAATCTCCGGGCAATCGATGGAAAAAGGTATTGTTATGAAAATTGTTTTGTTATCGGGAGGAAAAAAGTAATAATAGTAATAATACAAGAAAAAGTTATAATAGTTTGATAATAATCTGTTGGGACCAGTGAGAAATTGAGATTATCCCTAATATTTTGACCAAAAAAAAAATGAAAAAGTCATAACATTACATGAAAAAAGTCGTAATATTATGATAATAATTTTATAATATTTACAATGAACTTTTTGAGAAAACAGTTCCAGGAATAAAATTTTAAAAAAGTAGTGATATTACAAAAGGTTTTAATATCCTGAGGACAAGGTTTGAGTTAATAAAGAAACGTCATGTCACAGGGATAAAGAAGAGAAAAAGGTCAAGAAAAGTCGTGACGTTTTGTAATTTCAAGATAAAAGTTGAATAATTTAAAGAATAAATGTATAATATTATGAGAACAAACCTACGATTTAACAAGGAAAATGTT
This sequence comes from Xiphias gladius, assembly GCF_016859285.1. NCBI lineage: Eukaryota > Metazoa > Chordata > Actinopteri > Istiophoriformes > Xiphiidae > Xiphias > Xiphias gladius. Next base: position 496,241 of record NC_053401.1, on the reverse strand, counting down.
TTTATGAGTACAAAGTCATAAAGTTACAGAAAAAAAGTCTTAAAATAAAAATGAGAGTCGTAATCCTACATTATTAAAGTTTTGATAAATTCAAAAATAAATGTGTAATCATAAAAAAAATCTGAATATCAGAAGAAAAAGTGGTGATTTAAAGAAAAGCTGTAAGACACTTTCTTTTAATCCCCATATTTAGCATTTACAGGTATTTTAAACAATGAACAGATGGTTTATAACACACTGATGTAGTTGTCATAATGAATAAGCAGCTGTATCTAATATATCACATAAGTGTTTATTAATGAACTTACAACATCTGTAGCTGCTACAAAAGCAGCCAATGAATCACTGTCAATAATACTAACAATACTACTACTTATACTAGTAATGATAATAATAATTTGACAACTGTATCCATTGAGGATTCTGCAGTTCAGATACAACAAGACAAATAATACTGGACAGTTTTCAGGTTTCCAGGTTTTCAGGTTTTCAGTGTGGGAGCTAATAAAAGCTTCAGAAAGAAAAAAAACTCTGTGAATGAGCTCGAGGACGTTTTCTATCAGGGTCCAAGAACCGAGACAGGAGTAACCAGATCATTTACTACAGTACCTCCCATGAAGGACGCAGGAAACTGTTCTCTGTACCGATCTGTTTTAAGACAGTCTTTGGATTTTCTGACCGTGTCTGTGACGGAGAAAATCCAATTTGTGTTGGCAGCAGCGGGAGCGGGAGGCCGAGCACCGAGCTGAATGATCAAACGGTCTCTACTGGTCTGAGTTCATCCCAGATTTTACAGTGAAAAGATGAATTGATGCTGCTCTGCAGGGTCAAGGTGAAGGTCTACTGTTTATCACAGGAATATTTACAATATCTGAAAAGTACAGCTTATCTAGACCATCAAGTCCCAAGCTAAAACCAGCAAGTACCAAGTCAGGGCCAACAAGTCTGGAGTCAAATCCCAAGTCAACAGCCACATGTCCCATGTAAAGAGTCCCGGGTCGAATCGCAAGCAAAACCAACAAGTGACAAGCCAAGACCAACAAGAACCAAGTTAATCAGTCCCAAGTCGAGACACACGAGCTCCAAGACGAGACCGCGAAGTCCAAGTCGAATCCCAAGTCAAGAATCTCAAGTCCCTCAAGGCCAAGTCTTAAACTTTGTGTGTCAGGTCCCAAAACAGCAATTGTCCACCCTCCCCTAAATTTAATGTCATTTTAAGTTTTTAAACGGAGAAACAGTTTGTAAATTCACAAAACCATTATTGTTGCTCTGTGCACCTCCCACTTTCAAATAAATGAGTTTTCATGACCAACTCCCCCAACGCATGTTTCATTCGTGTATTTAAAGCAGAGAAAAGACCACGTGCTGACTGGATGGTTTGAAGCAGGAAAACATCAGGACCAGATGAGACGTAAGGGTGAAGAACAAAAGGACTCTACAGGTTGCTGAGTTTCTCCGGGCTCGGTGTGCGTTTTCCTCCAGCTCTCCTCAGCTTTCTCTTTCCCACCCACCTCCGGTCCAGAGCTCTGCACGGCCGACGGCCGATGGCACTCACCACGTGACCTAAAGGAAGGTTAGAGAGCGAGAGCAACACAGTCAGACCGCTGGTCGGAAACGCTGCGAAGCCAGTGAAGCGGACGACTGCATGTAAAAGCAGGATGTGCTCTCAGACTGAAGGATAAGAAGGAGAGTGTGACCTCTGACCTGTGCCACTTAGACCGATGACTGCTCCGTTGGTTTCAGCTGAAGCCTGCGGGGACTGAATCCGTTCGTTGCTGGGAGTCGATTCCCATTTTATACTCTCGACTGCTTAAATAGATGAAGCCTCTTCTGTTTTCAAACAAGTCACAGATGAGTGAATATTGTGCTTAAGTCACATACGTTCAGTGAAGTTCTTTTAAAACCCGAAGCTCTTTTAAACCGTGCACCTCATCGCGTATATTATCATTATTCGTTGGCCTCGTGCCTGAATAAACTCCCCAGTGTCTTGAAGGTAAAAGTGTCCACCGCTGTGTGACGAGGTCGGACCTGCACCCTCCAACATGACCGGTATCTGAAATCAACGTCTCACATTCATACCAGGCACAAACAGACTCTGGAGTCGCGTCTCTTTCCGCCTTCAGAAGAGCACTTCAATAAATTATCTCTTAACTGAGCAAATGGGGGGAAAAAATCCATTATTAAAGACACTTGAGCTCAACTTGGGACCTGCTTGTCCAGACTTTGGTCTTGTTGGTCTTTACCTGTCTTGAATTAGGATGTTTCATTGACTTAAGACTTGTGAGGCCTGACTTGGCACTAATTGGTCATAACTTTGGAGTCGTTAGTGTTGACTTGGAACTTGTTGGTGTCCTGACTTGGGACTTGGGCCAAGACTTGAGACTTAATTTCGACTCTTGACCACAGCAGCAGATAGGGGAAGACCTGAGGAGTTTCTACATTTTGTGCCTTCATGTCGACTTGAACACAATGAAAACTTGTTCTCGTGACCTGCACTGGCGTTTTTATAAGTTTCTGTGCATAGATCAAGTTTTTTCTTAGTTTTCCTCACACCACCTCGGTGTTAATTGTCATCTATCTGCTGACGTTGTATAGGATGAGTTGTCCTTGATCGGTGCTAATATTTGTGCGTTGTGTTTCCGTAACTGGTGTTTTATTTAGATCCTTGCATATTCTGTGTAAAGTGTCGGTTATGTAACTGTGTCGGCAGCTTGATGAGTCAGACCGATGAAAATGGACGTGAAACACGATTCTTGCTCCGCATAAATCTCAATATTTTTCGAGACGTAAAGAATGACTTGTATAAATCTGCCGCGTGACGGGATCTGTATTAAAGAGCCGAATGTGAGTCTGTGCTGTTCAGGGTGCCTGTCGTTGGACATACAGTATATTCATGTCTGTCATTTGACTTTCCCACAAGACAAATGTTAAGAGTCAGTGAAACAGAGTCTTCTGGGTTGGAGCTTGTTCAGAAATCACTGTAACCTCATTTAAACATGAACTGGTTTTAAATGCTGGTGTAACTGGGCCTAAGAGGACAAGGACAGAGGTTCTTTAAATTCTGATGAAATGGTCAAAAATATACTTTAAAACTGTCAAATTTTGTACCGTGACTCTGCCACCGCCCACGCGTCTCGTGAGGAAACGGGTATTTAAATGAACAAAGCTACTGGGCGTCTCACTGTAGCTCTGCTGCTGTTTGTCCCCCGAACGATGAAAATCCTACAGATCTTACAGGCCCCAGGGGCGAAAGAAAACTCATGAATGAAAGATGCAGCGCACTTTTATTTTTGACTTTAACCCCGGTGTGAGATTTCCTCAGATCAGATGAAATACAGCGGGACTCGTCTCCAATGTCCCCCCCCGGAGGAGAGGGAGTCCAGGCTGCTCCCTGATGTCTGGCTGTAAAGGATCAGCTCTGACTGATATGACCATTACGAGGCTCGAGGAGAGCGGCTGTCGCAGTGCTGCAGTGCTGCTCTACAGCAGCTCAGGGAGGAAACAGCAAAACTAATCAAGCACACTGTTACTCAGCCACAAACAGAGACACAGGGACAGAAAGACAGCCGAGGTCTGACGCTGCAGCAGCCTGTCACGGCAGCAGGACGGCAAATGAATGTTTTGACCTTTTGCAGCAGCAGCAGCAGCAGTACTGATTTCCAACATATTTATGATCATTACCTCCTGTCTGCTGCAGCCACGTCCCTCCTTCTCCGGGATACAACAGGACAGAGGACGAAATATGCGCCGGAGACACAGAACTGCTGAGAGAAGAGACATAAGCCGTTATCACCCAGACAGGGAGGAGAAAAGTCTAAGTTCGGACAAATGTTTTAGAGACGACTGAGAAGATCCTCAGGGCAAGAGCAGAGAAGTTGTTGAGTGCTGCTAACAGCTAAAGCTGCTTCCTGACTAGTACTCAAGGTTTCAACTGCAGGTAACCATAGCAACAGTACTGAAACTTCACACTGCCTTACCGCTAACTCGCTCAAGGACCCCTGGAAGCGCTTCAAGTCCTCTGCAGCCTCCTCAGTGAGCTCTAAAACCTTCCCACCCTCCCTTGAAATCTCCTTAAGAAACTCTGGCACATGCACTAGGTACTCAAGGTTTTTAAGGATCCCTGGTACTTCATTAAGAACCTATAAACCTTCTCAAGGCCTTCTAGATTCTCTTCATGGTGTCTACAACTTCCACAAGGACCTCTGGAACCTCAGGAACCTCCTCACAGACCTCCGAGAGCTCATAAAAGACCTCTGCAGTCCTCTCAAGAACCTTTGGAATGCCTGCAGTCATCTACATCTTTTACATGGACCCATTAAAACCTCCATAAGGACCTCTGGAATCTCCTCAAGGACCCCTAGAACCACTTCAAGATCTGCACATCCTTCTCAGTGTCCTTTAGAACCATCTCAAGGACCTTTGAGAAACTCCACACAAACCCATACAACCACCTCAGGGACCTAGACTCATTGAAGACTTCTGCAATCTTCTCATTTACCCTGAACATATCTTCAAGGCCGCTGCATCATCTACCAGGACTTCCAGAACGTCCTAAAGAGCCTCAGGAAGTTTCTCAAGAACCCCTGCAACCTCTTTGAAATGTATACAACTTCCACATGGACTCTTCATGCCATCTTAAGGAATCCTGGAAGATGTTTAAGACCTCCACATCTTTTACAATAATCTCAAAAACTTTCTTCAGGACCTATGGACACCTGGAACTTTTTCAAGGGCCTCCGTTATCTCTGCCAGAAACTAAATTAGGTCACCTGGAGCTGCTGCTATGAGATACTGAAATCTCGAACCATCCAACTTTAGGACCAGGAGACATTGGGGTCATTTTGTTTCAGTGCCGTTTCTCGCTGTTACAGAAGCTGAAAAGACTGATTCGGTTTTCTCTCATCACCATGTCAGCTGCGTTTCCACCATTGATTACAGCTGATTTGTGTCCAGGCTGTTTCTGGTTTCTGAAACAGAAATCCATCTCACAACGGCTAATTGCTGCCAGACAACAGATTTTCTAAATTGACAGTAATCTACAAACTGCAGATTGGAGAGTTACAACACAGCAGGGGATTTTTTAGAACTCTGCCTTTTTAATTTCAGATGTTCCCATTAAACGAGTGAAAACCTCATCATGGCGTACAGTCTGACAAGCAGCTCCATGCATACATACACAGGCTGCACAGCTAAGTTACCTGCACCAGGTAAGCTGCACGTTTAAGTTACCGCTCTTTAAACCTGAGGATCAATGAGCGAATCACGTAGGACTGAAGCACGGAGTCACTCTGTGTGTCTGGAGGTGATTTAAGACTCTTTCCGTCCAGTTCTTGAAAAGGTGTAAATGCACCCGTCGCTCCTTGACACCTCTGTGACCTCTCCTCCTCCCACAGTGTAACTGTGTCAGAAGTGTGTGGAAATATCCAGCTAATGTTTCACTAACGTGAGACTGAAAAGAGCCGTTGCTCTGTCTCATTAAAGCCACGAGGAAAAACGGCTCCAGGTGTTTCTACGGACACGATCAGACACAGGGAGAGTTATCTGATCCCTGATCAGCTCAACCGCTGAATGATCTGTCCTGGCGACAGACAGCTGTGAAGACGATCAAGCTTTTGTCTCGGTCGTTTCTCATAAATACGATTCATTCTTGTGTTTGTTGCTCTGCATCTCCCGGTTAAAACAACGTCTCCGAGCTGTTTTTGATTAACAGACAGTTCTCCTAAAAGACACTACAGCTGATCTGCAATCAAATACAACACATTGATGATTGACACCTGATGAATGATGGTAGTTTGATTTTTTTAATGAAACATCATATCAATACTTACCAGTATCGGGTCTCTATCGGAGAAATTTATAGCTGATTATTGGGTTATAATGCACATCACATCGACTGTGTCAGTGTTTAAAGTGACTCCAGCAGAGCAGTGATTACTGTGATGTATGTCTGTGTGTGACCGGCAGTCTAACAGAGTAATTCAGAGGAAGAGGCATTAGAAGAGTCCCAGCTCTCTAACTTAATTAGGTCAGTCTCTTTTAATTACCTCTCAGTCCACAGAGCAAATGAAACCTCCAACGTTCCTCTTTGTCTCCCTCTGCCTCCCAGCATCCATTTCTGCCGTCCTCCTTCTATTGTCCTGCAAATCACGAGGTCAGCGAGGATCGGAGTATCGACGTGGTTCTCTTTTAGTGTCTCCTTCACTGTTTTACTGCCTCATAAAAGGCTCCAAGGTTAGAGGTGAAGACAGACCAGACCTCAGCATAAAAACCGGGTTTAGATGGAGGATAAAGACCGGCACCGGTTTAAATGACGTTCTGAGATTTCACATTCATGGATGTGATTCAAAACCTCAAAGAACTGAAAGATGACAGATGGCCACTCGAAAAATAGAATTTTTAGCTATGTGGGTCTCTGTAGTTAGGTGTGACACAGCTACAGCAAATATAGATACGACTACTGATCACAAACGAAATCAGCAGCAAAAGAAATGACCGGATAAATATAGACACCAAAATGATAAAACAGAGCCAAAAAAAAAAACAGGCTGAGGAGAGTATAAGTAGCAAAACGAGTTCAGTACACAGCAGGTTGAAATGAAAAGCTTTAAAGAACAGCGGTCTGGGCCAGTCTACATAAATGGACTTTATCAAGGTGCTCGCCGGTGAACTGATGGGGACAAGCCCAGCCAGCTGCTCATTGGCTGGAAAGCTGGAAAACGTTTATCCAACAAAGTTATATATGGTTAATATTTTTTTTTAAAAGTACTGAATTCAGTTTCCGTTACCTTAGAAGTTATTGAAAGGTCTTGAATTTCATTTACGAAGGTCTGCCACAGGCAGTAGCTTTGGCCAAAACTACAAGTGAGACGGGAGCAGCAGTGGACTGTGCTGCAGGAGTTTAATTGTTTTCTGAATATTTCTTCTTCTTCTTCTTGTTTATTAGCCACAGTAGCTGTGGAGCTCACTGAGCTCAATGGACAGGTTTCAGTTTTAGCAGAAACTTTAATCATTGGTTAATCCGCTCTCTGACACTTACTAGGGTTTGATAGAAATGTCAAAAGCTCCCGTGCTGAATACGTAATTGTTAGTCACATCACCCCTACTGGCTTTCCAGCCTCCTCGATGACGCTGATCAGTGAGCGTTAGAGGTGTCGCTAGGTGGGTTTTTGGACAGAGTTTCCGTCCATTCTTTATGCTAAGCTACGCTAACCGGGTCCTCACTACAGCTCTGTACTGAACTCACAGTCATGAGATTTTAATCCATAGGAACTTCTCACTCAGGAAGAAAGAGAAGAAGAGGATTTCCTGAGATGTTGAACTGCCCCTTTAATGAAAGTGCTTGTAAATGATCCTTTCATAACGAGAGAACGAGAGCAGAGAGTTCAGAGTAGATTACTTTGTGAAGCTTGACTGAACCTGAATCCTGCAACATAATTAAGATTAGTTTCACAGAGACAGCAGAAATGGATGCAATTAAAAACCAGTGATGTACAATATTACAGCCAGAACCAAACGGGCACAGGATTAGAAACTCAGAGAATGAAAACGACAGGGGAAAATGTATTTGTCTCTTTGATTCTCAGCTGATTCTGCAGTTTGACATCAGAGTTTTATCATCTATTAAAAGTGCGTGTGAGCGCTGCAACTGCGAGGTCTGATGATGGGGGGGGGGGTTCCTCTGTGACGCTCTGCTATGGACAGTTCAGCCGTATTCAGAGGTTCAGACTGTGAGGGAGGAGCAGAGGGAGACAGGTGAGGTGAGGACACTGTGTGAGGTGAGGGGGACAGGTGTACACGGGTGATCTAAAAATCCACGAGCTGTGTGTCACTGCAGCTGATCGACAGCTGAACTGACACACAGCTCATGGGGGACACGAAGGCAGGATACTGTAAATCACTTAGAGACACATTGCTGCAATTTGTGTCAAAAATCAGAGTCTTAACTGAGTCAGATCTGAACTCACAGACATGAGACACGTGTTGATGCGATTCAGTTTGACGTCCACTTCCTGAGGACATCGTGTCCTCTGATGCTCCGCCAGAATAAAGCTCCAGAAATTCACTTAGAAACCAGAGAAAAAAGAGGCTGCAGAACTTCATTCAGAATCCTCATGGTTTTAAGTTTCCTTCAGTATCGCAGTGACCCAGTGGCAGTTGTCTGAACGTCCATGGCTACACTACAAACAGGAACTGATCGCAGAGGATTCGGCACATTTCCAGAACCTGGAATCAGGTTTTTAAATTGCTTGCTTTAAATAGCAGTGCTAAATTTGCAGCCCTGTCTTGTACATTCGTAATCTATTAATTTGCAACTGCAAATATGTCATTTTTCATGAGTGTTTGAGCAAATCGCTCCTGTCAACATGCTGCATTTTATTAGTTTTCTACAGTTTCCACTCCTGACAAACCGATCCGGATCCTGGCTGTGAGGACCAGACCTGCATTTCAGAGAGGCCAGGCTGGATAGTTTAGTCTGTCTGATGAAAGGAGAACATGTCCACAGGCAGTCCACAACGTCCTTCAGTGACCCTCCCTCTCCTCCTGCAGTGAGGGGGGGTCATCAACCTCCACCCGGGGCATAAGTACCAGCTCCTTCTCATCGTCTCTCTTGCTTTCAGGTTGGTTTGGCGTTTTCCTGCCTTCAACACTAACACACACACGTTCTACCAAATAACCAGCAAACAGCGCACGTCACAAACTTGTGAATCTTGCTGATTTAATTCCACTTTTAACAGCTCCAGGAGAGTCACACATTCACCTCACATGTGCTGTACGTAACCGCAGCACAAAGACAGCATCGCTTATCATGAATATTTACACGGGGAATTAAAGTCAAGGAGAGTCTACAACATTCATTTGCATACAGTGTGTGTATTGCGAACTTATCTATATGTGACCTGAAGTCAAGAGGAGGTGAGACTGTATTGATTTTAAGGGAAACCAAAATGAAGGCTAAAAAAATGTCTTTTAGTCTCCAGAAGGTTGATAAGCGGTCGACTGACAGCAGCGTGTTTCTAAAAGTACGGATCATTTCACTTCGAGAGACTCCGACCTGCTTACGCTCCCCTCAGAAGCATAAACTGCTTTTCGCCCCGATGGGGAGACTTGTTTTTGTCTGGAAGACCTTTGTGTCTGTGTGAGCTCCCGTCAGCCGATCTGACCTCTGAAACTCTCCTGTTGTTTAAAAATACAGGCTGAGCCTCCTCTGACAGCGGCTCACTGGAAAACAACAACGTCTGAAGGTGGCGGAGGACATATTGGAAAAACATCTCTGGACCGGCCCGTCTCTTGAATATTATTCCTCAGACCAGCCAGAGAGAGAGAGGTAAAGTGACCCGCAGTGTTTCTTTCATTACCTTCCTCCACCTTCAACATGAATCCATCCAAAAGAAAGAAACCTCTTGTTCATTTCAGTTCAGCTGCAACTAGGATTTTCACATTTTTACTCTTTTAACAACCAGTTTGAGTAACACATAAGATACATTATTTCCTCAAAGACACAAATCTTCTGGATTTCAGGAACACTCCATGGACTCATGTCCATGTCGTTATAATCCGTCGCCTTCTTAAACCAGCAGCATATTCTGACACTGTGCTTTCAGGATATCCAGCTGTTAACATCTACTCCTGCAGATCTGCCATCCAGCTCTCATCACGACTGCCTATAAAAATGTTGTCCTTTACAAAACCTGCAGGGAAAATATAGAATACGTGGATTTAGTTTGATGCAGCTGGATCCAAAAACATTATGGATCATCTGGTTGTTGCCCCAGAAAATGACAAATCCTCAGATGAGATGCTGAATCATCAGAATTCACGGCAGCACTGAGTCAGGTTGGATTAAGTTTTCTGTAGTTTGTCGTGCCTGATGTTTAAGTTTGAATTAACTTTATGTAACTGACTACATGACAAGTCTAAACAGGAAAAGAAAGCAAGTCAGTGAGAGAGACGAATCTAGATCGAAAGTTGGTTTGACAACATGCGGTTCAATAGAAACGATGCTTTCAAATGCAGGTTGAGGTTCAGTAATAAAAACCCGACGGCCCTGCAGGACTGATGGATCTGTGTCGACCTACTTCAGTCCTGCGAGGGCCCCACAGCAACAGAGAGAAGAGGGAGACAGAGAAGCTTCATAAAAAGAGTGAACACATCACTGGGAATGCTAACCTCTCTCATTATTCAGCTGATCCCACTGAGGGGCCGACAGGCTTGGTGTTATTCCCTCCATCCATTGTCCATTTCATCATCATCATCATCATCATCATCATCACCATCATCATCTCTGTCAGCCAGACTTCATTTAGAAGGATGGTGTAATTCGGATCGTGGAGGACAGGGGAGGTGAACAGATCCTTCCACACTCTTTGTCCTGCAGCTCTCAGATGTTATTGGCTCATGGATCAGCTTCGTCCTGCCGGCAGCATCCGTCAGGTCTGTAACAGAGAGAAAAACCTCCAAAGCGGAGAGACACCAGACTGAACAGGACATGGATACTGTCCTCAGGTCAGAGCTACAGTAATGGAGAAGGCGGGAAAGAGGGGGAATCAGTGGAAAACAGGTCTGGGTGTTTGATCTTTAAACTCAGTTGGCTGCTTCACTGCTTCTTCTGGTTCCCCTGTGTTTCTTCACACAGTCTCCAACCAGACCAAGACTCTGCGAGACTTAGACACAGCTAAATGCTAACATGCTAACATTTAGCAGGTACGACGTTTACGGTATAAAATAATATGTAATGTTTCGTTCCAGCTGAGGCCGATGAAAATGTCATCAGTTCACAAACCAAAGTATCGGACGCAAATTAAAAATGTGACCTGATGAAGAGTCAGATGATCAGCAGAGTTATTACAGTTCATCCTCAGGGGAACAGGAACACTGTTGTCTGTGTGTGTGTGTGTGTGTTGGAGTTTAACCAGGTGTCCAGTAAACACTCAGTCCTGTCTCTTTACGTCCATGTTGACTTGTTGTTCTGCTTTGTTTGTCTCATCAGTCAATGTAAAACCTGTTTACACTGTCTACACACACACACACACACACACACACACACACACACACACACACACACACACACACACACACACACACACACACAGTTTGTGCAGCTATCCTTGTTAGGACATTCCATTGGCCTCCATTCATTGTGGACAGCCTAACCCAAACCAGAACCTGGACCAGGAGCCTGATCCAAACCATTCAGTGTCCTTGGTCTTTATCCCCGGGAGAACAGTGATTTTACTGGTGTGAACATGACAGATGTTTCACACGTTGAGTTGTTTAGTTTTTCAGAATTCCTTTTGTTTTTTAAATTTCTAATTTCCAGATGATCTTCACAGGAAAAAGCTGCTCTATTTAAATATGAGATAACATTCCTCTGCTATTTCTTATTGGAGACTTTATTGTCTTTTTCTTGTTGACTTATCTGCTCGTGCGTAGACAAAATCGACTGACCTGCTGTGCACAGTCTAAAACACTGTTGTGGCAGCCTGATTGACTTTGTCCCTGAAAAATCTGCCGCACTGTTGAATAAAAAACAAAAACCTCCGACACTGTTTCCTTCACGCTGCCTCGCCTTCGCCCAGCATCGGATTTAGAAGAAGCAGAGGTCAGAGACAGAAACAGCTGACCGAGAGGCGGAAATAAACATTTCTTGATATTAATCTCACTCTGCGTGTTTAGAGAGAAAATAGAGGGACCGCAGGAATCATCGGTCAGAGCCGCAGGTCAGAGCGTGACCCCTGTCAGACAGAGATTCATCCTGTCCGCAGTTAAACTTCAGTTGGGAAGAGCGAAAGGTCACCGCTTTTCTCTCCTTCATCCCCCCGACCAATGGCATCGGTCACAGGGGAGGAGGAAATAAAAGAGGAGAGGAGGAAGGCGAGAGGGGGAGAAACAGAAATCAATACTGTGGCTGCAGGTTTCAAATTATTCCAAAACAACACGCATGAATTCTTCCCCATTTCCGACTCATATTGCCTTTCTGCACGCCTGCTCCTGCAAATCCCCCGATATCTGTCCCCAACACTGGGAGGGGGACGGAGCTCCATCACAGCACTAAGAGGAGATGGAGTTTCATTCAGGCTTCCTGCAGCAGTGAAACTGTTTTCTTTTCTTGGCTTGGGGGCATGAAGCCGAGGCTGCGAAGCCGCAGCGAGGACGAGTTCGGTTTGTCTGCAGTAAAGAGAACCGAGCTGTGACTCGGGGACCAGCTGCTCGGAGTGAAGGAGGAGCATCAGCTGACGTTTCTCAGGGACGATTCACCGTCACACTCGTCCGTCTTTCATCAGCGGAAAGACAGTATAATAAAACCCTTCAGTCTCCGAACGCCTGTTTACAATCTGCTCTGATTGCTGCATCTAGCAAACTGCAGAGCAGACCAAGCATTTTACTGCTTAAACTGTCCCAGAATCCTCTCCTCTGTCACTGTGTCCTGGCAGAGGCTGTGCTGAGTTGAGGTGAGACGACACAGCAGATGACTGACGGCTCTCTCCTCCACACTGGCTGCGCTTGTAATTCATGCAGTCGGGGGAAACGAGGGGAGGCGGAATCTGCTTTCATAGAAACAAAGGTTGGTGTACAGATGTCTCTGTGTTAAGAAAAGCCTGCACCTGGAAACTCTCATCACGCAGCGCGAAGCTTTCTAATCTCCGTGGACGTTTTCCTCTGATATTCCGGTCGGTGTTCCGTCTCACCTCCGGCCTGTGTTAGCGAGGCGTTACAACACCTGGCCGACCAGCTAACCAGCCTGGAACACAGACATCCAGATCTGCCTCCTGATTACTTTAACAGAGCAAACCTCAGCCGAGGAGGAGACCTACAGAAGTGGGGACAAGATCCTGTACAACCAGGCCAGAGACACATTGATCAAGGAGATGAGAGTAGCTCCGCTGAAAAGCTGGACCTGCGATGGAACGGCTGGACCTGCGATGGAACGGCTGGACCTGCGGTGGAACAGCTGGACCTGCGGTGGAACGGCTGGACCTGCGATGGAACGGCTGGACCTGCGGTGGAACGGCTGGACCTGCGATTGACCAGCTGGACCTCTGGTAGAACAGCTGGGGCAGAGGATGAAACTCCTGCACCAGCTCAGGAAGGTCAACCTGCCCCAGGAGCTGCTGATCCAGTTCTACTCTGCCTGTTCTCTCCACGCCTGGTTTGGCTCAGCCTCCAAACAGGACAAGAGCAGACCAGAAGGGGGAGGCAGGACAGGCAGCGTCAGGTGTAAATACTCTGCCCAGCTACAGTCGGCCCACACCGTTTACAACCAGCATCACTCCTCATTATTTCCACTTCTATCACAGAGACGTGAGGCTGTTAACCTCTGACATCGCGATAATGATGCCGTGTTTGTTATTGTTACCAATAAAACTCTCGTGTCTCATCATAAGGTTCTCACAGAGTACGGCAGTAAATCTGCTCCGGCCGCCTGCCGGTGGGAGATAACGCGTTTCTGCCCTCAGACTCCGCATCAAATCAAACGCTCCTTTCTCCTCATTCAACAGATTCTGTCCCCACCCGGGCCACAGGGGCGTCTGGGATATATTACACGTTGACTTCCTGTATTGGTGTCACATCATCAAACCAGCGGAGGAAGAGCAGGGGCCAGTGATAGCCCTGGGTTTTGCCTCTCTTGCTTAGTCCTCTACCTGGTCTTAGTCCTGATGCTGGCGCTGGAGGTGGACCCGCAAGCAATCCTGGACTTTTAAGTTAAAAAATTAAGGAATAGTTTCAGAGTTTGGACTCGGCGAGATTGACTTTTAACTTTATTTTCTTGTGTCTCGAAGCATGAAAAGCAAAATATCGTCAAGACTGGGCTTGGCCCACCGCTGACCAGATGTTGGAAGAGAACATGAAGAAACATACAACTCTGTCTCAGACTTGGTTTGGACTTGGACTGAAAAGCTTGGGGACTCTCAGAGAGCGGAGTTAAATCTGAAGTCGTCCCAGAGCGGAGTCGATTGCTGCTGACAGTTCCTCATTATTCTTAATCAGCTCGCTCAGCAGGACGACCAAGCTTTGATGAGTACAGCGCCTCTGTCTGTCCACTGCTCGGACACGGAGACATCGTTATCGTCGTCGTCCTGTCAGGATCATCATCAGATAACGATGAACAAACCTACGTCTTTACAGCTTTCTGCTGGTCGGTTTATTTTCAGTATCTCACAAACACGACGATGCGTCTCTGACCCGCTGCTTTGTTTGTTTGTTTGTCTGTGTGTCACAGCTCATATTCATCTTCCTCAAACATCCAGGTAGTTCAGGTTTCTCCCTACAGCCTGGCTACATCAGGAGAGACGAAAATCCTCCAGCTCCACGGTCTGATTTAAACCTTAAACAGCTGAGGAAACACAAAAGTTAAAAAAAACAAAAAGCATTTTGGATGGAAGGCAGTGTGGGAGTTTTTTCTCTAATTGTATCAAACTGCCATGTCTCATTGTTGTGTAATTGTTGGGAGACTAAAACACGACGCTATAGGTCGTCTTATTATGACCCATAGTCAGGTTTTATTGCGAGGCGACCTCTAGTGGTGGCAGTAATTACTACGGGAGCAAAGGAGGAAGTCAGGTGACGTTGTGTAAAGAGCGGGGGGAGGAGGTCGGGGTGGAGACACGGGAGACCGCTGTTCGTTGCCCGTTTGAAAACAAGTCATCGTTGTTTTCTTTGACCCCAGCTGTTCCACAACCGCACCTGTGTGTTTATGGATGTAACCACGGCAACGACGGTCCCTTAATCTCACTGAAGTACTAATTTTAACCCAAACTACAATCCTCCCCAAAACCATACCAAGTTGTTTTTGTGCCTAAACGTGACCGTTCCACAAACTTAACCGTGTAAAGATTTACTCATTTTTATGCATATATTTGTTCATCATTATTCTCTTATATAATTAACCAGGCTACAGGGGAATTATTACGCTGTAACTATAATTAATTGTTGATGTGACGTTTGGTCCCCGATGATTTAAACATATTTTCAGTCAGATTCTACTTTAAATTGATGCACAAATAAAACTTTAAATTGCATGTTTGTTGAATTGAGTTGGTTTA
This sequence comes from Xiphias gladius, assembly GCF_016859285.1. Lineage (NCBI taxonomy): Eukaryota > Metazoa > Chordata > Actinopteri > Istiophoriformes > Xiphiidae > Xiphias > Xiphias gladius. The sequence continues at coordinate 481,200 of NC_053401.1, read as the reverse complement.
GTCACAGTGCAGAACATGAGGGAGCAGAGATGCTCAAACTGGGATTTCTGGCCGGAAAAAAAACATCAGACCAAACAACGAGACATTTAATGAGCAAGTGAAGGTTCAGCATTAATCGTGCTCACTTTGTCACGGCTCAGGTGCATTTTTATCAAACATCAGAAGTTCTCCATCTAGAATCAGACTTCTTCTCTGTCAGCAGAGAACTCCCTCCCTTCAATTCTCTCCATCCCAGCATGCAGAGCGGCGCTCGGCCTGCTGACAGTGATGAAACACAGCATCGCCCCCCCCCCCCATGCTGTTTCCTCTTTATCCGCCCCCCCCCCCCCGCTGCCTCCCTCTGCTCTCTGTCCTTCCTGCTGTGATTTGCGTCTTTACCTTCTACACTCACGCTTATCAGACATAGTGCTTTAGAGGCGCGGCTGCAAACATGATAAGAAAACAGTTTTGATGATATCAGCTCTTAACACGTCTGAAATACTGTTTCTTCTTTAGGGTTTTACAGCTGCCTGAAGAAAAGCTCAATGAATCTGAACATTTTTCTGTTTCTTTACTGAATCACTTCATCCTTGAAATTTTCCAGTTAAATCCAAAACATCACTCAAATCTCTGCAAACAGTGTCCTCTGACTGTCCAACAGCTGAATTCCAGATGGGACAGGAGACAAAATGTGGATACAATCATCTGCAAACACCTGTTTTTATCTGCATTTTCAGTCTGCGCATAAAAAAACCTGAGTGGAAACCTCAGAAATTTGAAAAAAAAAAAGTTTAAAAGGTTTTTTTTTTTTACTCTATTTATGAACAGCAGCAAGTGATTTGTGGATTTATGTATCCACTTAATTTTGCCCTGGGTTTTGCCTCTCAGGCATCTGATGGTTGGAGCTTAGGGGGGTCATGTGCAGACAGTACCAAGGGCTGTAAATATCAAAACTTCTACTTGATTTTCAGGAGACAAACCGGATTTATCATAATACGCTTGTTCACTGACTGAAACGTGTCCCCGGCACAGCACAGGGCATCAAAACCTGGGATTTGACATTGAGAGATGAAAAACCTCGTTGACTTCTTCTCTGATCAGAAAGTTCCTGATTGAATTAAACATGTTGACATGACACTTTAAGACGATTTCACCCGAAAAGTGCAAAAGCAAATTGTGTGTGGAAGCGGCTGGACGTTGCAGCCTACATCTGAATGTCGATTATCCCTCTCACCAATTTTCCAACCTGGGATCCTCGTCCTCGCTGGTACTGGCTGCCAGGTTTGAGATTTCTTGAGCCAGGCCTCGGTAGGCTCAGACTTCCCCCCGTCGAAGCCAGAGTCACGTCAGACGCTGTGGATGGTGCGGGGGTCCGAGGGGTCGGAGTCAGACTTCGGGTTGCTCGTTCAGCGTAGTGCTCGTGGCTTTGACTGAACACAGCTGCTCTCTCCAGATGAATTACTGTCCTCTCTCTGCACTGTGTTTTTTTCTTTTCTTTTCTTCTTTGCAACCAGGCCGGCTGTGGCTGAAGTGTTGAGACAAATATGAAATGCATTGCCATGCAGTACTGTGCAGACACTGAGGCCGGCTGTGAGTTTACTTTGGTAGAGGAAGGTTTTACTAATCAACAGAAATTAATTGAGAGCGTAACAAGTGAACACTGTCTCCGTTTTCCCAAATATTATCACCAAACTATGACGTTGTTTCCAAGACTTTGCTAAGAAATTTGATTTAATACACTGGGACCTTATCAGGAAACTAGGGAACATGGAAGAGCCACTAAAAGGTCTTTTCAGACGTTGGGGTTTTCACACGTGGGTGACTTTACTAAAAAGAAAACCTGAATGAGCCTGGACTCTTTCTCTCCTTCAGCCTTGAAAATGTTGATGAAGTCAGACCCTGAACTCGTGTCCTTCAGCCCAACTACCTCGTCCTACTTCCACCCTCCCCCGTTCTCCTCCTCTTTTTTATTCTCCTCCTCTTTATCACTCCATCCATCAGCTAAATAATCGCTTTACTGCAGCTTCAATAAGCAGCCAATCCTCCCCGGATCTCTGCTCTGCCCCTGCGGAGAAAATGGGCCTTTTCTTTCTTTACCTGATTGTTCATCCTCTCTTTTCTTTCTTTTCTTTCTCTCTGTCTTGTCTCATTATCATAATCTTGCCTGCAGCGATGAAGTAGAGGAAAAACAGGAAAGTGGAGAAAAGACGGAGGGAAGGCAGTGAAAGAGAGCGCAGTCGGTGTGCGGCATAAAGTGGTCATCAGGAGAACGCCGGTTGCCGCGGGGACACCTGTCATGCCGCACTAAAATCAGTACGTGGTCCTCAGGGCGTCGAGTCTCCTTCAGTCGAGTCGGCGAGGATCCATTCGAACGTACTCAGATGTCAACAGGTTGTACTGAGCTGGAGGAAGAACAAGCAAAGGAAATCAATAACACAATATCACAGCGTGCGTGTGTGTGTGTGTGTTGTGCGCGCGTAAACGTGTGTGTTCCAGTTGCCTAATGAGAATCACTGGAGTCTCTGGTGCGTGTCCAACAGCACAGACGTTTACTGATCAAGTCACGTTTGCAGTCATCAGCGGTCAGCGAAGGCGCCATTGTGACAGTCAGTGTAATGAATGCGACGCTAGCGTCGGTCAGTGAATGTTACACGGTGTCAGGAACACACCTTTCTCACAGCAGGTGTCGATAGTAACGTCTCACCGGCTCTAAACAGTGAAGAAACAGGAAATCCAGTGGCTTGAGAACGTGGTGAGACCCCGCTAACGAAGAGCGAAAACAGCATGCGTTTGCTTCATCGTGACGGGTCGTTATCTGTGGATTTAATCGCCACAGACATAGTTTTTAGTCCAGTTTAGATTAACACAACAAAGACGTACAGAAAGCGGAGAGGTTACAGTCACTTTTATTTTTAGTCAGTGTTGTAGATGCCAGGTTGCACTGTGAAAGGCACTGAGCTTCAGTTAAACACTATTCTGATGTGTGTTAGTGTCATGGCCCCTTCAGCTCGGCCAAAGATACCGTGTGAGGTGAATTAGAGTCAAAACCGTCCTGCTTCTCAGATTCCTGACGGAGTCAGATCCGAACTCACAGACATGAGACACGTGTTGATATGACGTCCACTTCCCGAGGACATCGTGACCTCTGATGTCCCTCCAGAATAAAGCTCCAGAAATCCACTTAGGAACCGGAGGAAAAAGAGGCTGCAGAACTTCATTCAGAATCTTCCTGTTTTTAAGTTTCCTTCAGTATCACAGTGACCCAGTGGCAGTTGTCTGAACATCCATGGCTGCGCTGCAACAGGAGCTGATCACAGCTGATTCAGCAGCTTTTGATGGAGACATTTTGACTAAATGGAAACAAATATACTAATATGCTAAAAAACAGGGGGCTCAAGCTGTAGCTCACAGCTAACTCCCTGTCTCCATGGCAACGTCACACTTCATGCATCTGAATCCAGTTTGCATGTTGAATAAAAAGAGAGAGCCTTCATTTGCCCCATGTGGAGTGAATCTGCGTCTGTTTGTGTTCAGTGGCCTCGCTACAGTCCAGCTCACATCCAGTCTAAGTACGGCTGTAACGCGGTGCCATTGATTGATCATTGCATGGCGGCAGGCGTCGTCCGTGGTAACCTGACACAGCAGATGTCGTGACAGTCACTGTCAAATGTCCGTGTGTTTCTCCGCTCGTCTGTCGTCATCCGTCTCTTCTTCATCACGGGATGAGTCTGCTCTGACCTTCGCAGCTGCACCTGTTTCACACACCTGAACCTCAGTCAGGGTTAAGGAGAGAGAGAGGGGCAGAGAGCATGTTCTCCCAATTAGACTCCACCGTCCTCGTCCTCTCGTCCTCCCGCTCCTCCTCCCTCTGCCGTCGTCACTCGTCCACCCTCTCAGCTGGATGAGGCGGAGTGATGCTCTCCCTCTCTCACCGTGTGGAATTCGGCTCATCAAACACGAATCGATGCCCTCGGTGCGTCCTCGCATGCAGATCGATTAGTGTTTACCAGAGAGCGGCGACTGTCTGAGGGAGGAAGCGGCAGAGAAACGGCCAGTCAGAGGAAAGACGGGGACGAACTCTGACTTCAGGGCGACTTAATCCTGCAGGACGAATCGGGCCTGAAACCGTGTCTGCTGGTCTCTGTCTTCTGACGCTGGGAGAGAACTGGTAAAAACAGCAATGGGGGAAAGAGTAACACTAATGTTAACAATGTTCAGATGTGTTGTGCCTCATTTGGTATGTTGGGGGGGCCTCGGGGGCCTCCTGGGGGGGGGGCTCCTGGTTTTGACACTCAGAGGTTGTAAACATCCTCGTGCTTCAACAGGCCTTTTCACCTGTGAAACATCAGAAACATTTCTTACCCATCACTTCACTGACTGTCCCGTCCTGTGTGTGTGTGTCAGTCTGGTTGTGTGTCAGTGTGTGTGTGTGTCTGTGTGTGTGTCAGTGTGTGTGTCAGGGTGTGTGTCGGTTCGTGTGTGTGTGTGTCAGTCTGGTTGTGTGTCAGTGTGTGTGTCAGTGTGTGTGTCAGTGTGTGTGTCGGTTCGTGTGTGTGTGTGTCGGTGTGTTAGCAGGTTGTCCTGCTGACAGAGACGTCCTCACAAGGAGGGAAACAGTCTGCTGATAATGATTGATACACAGACCCATCGTCTCCACACAAAGCAGAAAAACCATTACTGAAGTCTGATTGAAAACCACGGAGGGTGACCGGCACCGCGTGTGTGTGTGAAGAGGTGTGGAGGGAACACACGGGAGGAAAAAAAACGGGGGGGGGGTCTTAAAATCTTCACAGTCCGTCGGGTCAGTGGTTCTCAAACTGAGGATGGAGGACAACTGAGGGTCACCAGCAGCTTTAGGATTAGAAATAATCCTGCAGCATCATGTTGGTCCTGGTCCTGATTTGTTGTGGTGTCTCTGATTTGTTCTGCTGTTCTGTCATTTCTCCATGTTCTGTTACTGTTTCAGCTGCCGCTTCATCTTCTTTCAGCGCTTCAGCCTCTCCTGTTGCTCCCCTACAATTCAGTAGAAGTGTTTCAACCTTGTAGTTGCTTAATTTCATCTTCTACTTCACTTTCCTTCAGTAACTGTTTTAACCAAAACCTAAACTTGTTTCTGTGCTTGCTTTTTATCTGCCGCTTACATTTCCTACCACTTCGCTTTCTCTCACTGCTTAAATTTCGGATGCCACTGAAATTTCAAGTGCCACTTCAGCTACTTTCATTTTTTTATTTTGATCTGCCGCATAGATAACCTTCAGTTGTTCTGTTTCAAATGCCCCTTCAGCTTCGTTAAGTGCTAACATTTTTATCAAATCTTAAATTTCCAGTAGTTATTCTGTGTCTTCTGCCACATCAACTTCTTTTAGTATTGCTCCCAAACAAATACATTTGACATACACTTGAATGTCCTTCAGTGGCTTTCTCTCAAAGGTCACATCAACTTCTCTCAGAGCTTCAGCTGAAAGAAGTTCAGTTTCAGCGTTTACTTCTTCCCAATCTTAAATCTTATCTGCCACTTGAATTTTAAGAGTTGACTGTTTTCTGTAGTTCCACTGCAGTTTTTCAGCAGCGTGAGCACGTATGCTTTCGGGTTTTTTTCAAAGAATTTTTATGATTTCATGAATTTCCATCCTGTGTGATCATGTGACGGTCTGTGTCTCTTGACCCTTGGGGCCCGACGAGAAAAAGACAAAGTTGTCCATTAAACTCGTGTTCATAAACGTCTTTGGGCCAAAGCTGATTTTAAATTCACTTCGATTCTCTTCTTGCTGTCACGGAGTGAGAGGAAACTCTGCTGGGCTCATCATTTACAGTCGTCTTCCTCCCCGCAGAGACAAGAGGAGGAAGAGGAGACAGATGAGGAGGCAGTAATGACTCACATTAACAGAATACTAATGTCTGAGTCTTCAGAGTTTCTTCTTTAACTGTTTCTACAGCCTCAGGTTTTTCCTGCATGTCTGTTTACATACATGACGCAGCATCAAATCACCTGAACCGCATCTTGCTATACTAGTGAGGACTTCCCACTGACATCTTGAGTCTCTAGATCAGACTTCACAAGATCGCTGCCACAATGGGCCGAGCCAACGCACACAGAGGGGTCACAGGAGCCGGGAGTGAAAACGAGCCTCATTTAATCCACGAGCTTCACGATCGTACGATGAAGACGCCTCGCGGTGGCTGAAGAAAACGATTAAAAGAGAAGAATATTCATTCCATCTCTTATCTCATCACAGATTCATCAGGAATCAATGAAGAATCTTCATTAACGAAAAATGAAAACCTTACGTATAATAAGTGTCATGGACCATGAATAAAAACCTGTAGTGTATCTGTATTTGACAAAGTCTGCAGCTCACGTCAGGACGAATGTCTCTCCACCAGGTCTCCGTGGTCCAGATCCCTTTGCTACCATGACCTTAAAAGGTCCCATGAAATGGCGAGTCGAAAAGGGAGTTTCCCTCATTACCGCAGAAGATGGCCTGTTTTCCAGCGCCCACTTCATGGATCCTTGAGGTGCTTTTGCAGTAAAGGTGGATGGTAATATTGTGGCATTATACAAAAACCTGACGATACATCGTGGAGGGAAAATCTTAATCGTAATTCAGACCATTGGCTCTCTGCGTCTCGTTACAGCCACGTGACACTGAAACATTCCTTGTAAAAATACTTCTCAACACTTCAGTCTCTTGACATATGAACGTGCTGAGAACCCAGATGTTCGTGTTTTCACAGCATGCACATGTGGATCAGAGACCGTGAACAGAGTCTAAAAAATTCCGAGCACACAAATGTGACCCGACCCACATCTGTCAGGAAACGTGTGCACACGCATCGAACATTCATCATCACATCTTCAGATATTTATCTGCACAGGAAGCTTTTCAAAAGTGACGGGAATAAATATGCAAATTACCAATTTATTCCAGCTGTAACGTATTTATTAGTCAAATTGTTCCACGTTTGTTCAAATTGTTTTGTTCCCCATAAATTACCCACAAATTGTCACACACCTTTATCAATCATTTTGATTCGTAGATCGAGTGACATTTGTCCCCATTACTGAGACTAATTTGTCTCCCGACGTGACCGTGAACTAACACGGGCGATAAAGGCGTAACCTGTCCCACCCCAGAAGGCTCCGAGTCCACACTCGCAGGAGAGTCGGAGAGATGTCAACCCACCGTCCCGAGACGAGCTCCCAGCAGCCGGAGGAGTTCAGATCGCCCGTGTGGGTGGACGGGCTGCGTGTGAACGCATCCGGCCGTAAGCTCTCAGACTTTCTGTCCACCTTTTGTTGTGAAAGATGTCCTGCCCTGCACTGTCAGGTGGACAGAGAGTATCACTCAGGTGTGTCACTAATGGGCTGAAGTGAAAGGAGGACGAGGTGCTATGGTTCGCAGCCTGTTCAGAGCGTAACAAAGACTAATGAGTCTCTGGGAGTTTGATGTTACAGGGAAGCAGAATGAGAACAAAGGATGTGTTTGATATAAAATGATGAAATATGAAACTGCAGAGAGTAGAAACACCGATGATGGATCAGTCCACGCGATCCGTTTCCTCTGCAGATCGTTAATTGGGCTGAGATTTTATCAGTTGCTCCGTGTGAGAGAGAAAACCATTTCCCTCTCACAATCATTACCTTAACTTTAGGAAAGAAACACACTCTGAAGCACGAGCGTGTGTGTGTGCGTTGACGTCAGCGTTCCGGTCGGCTGCCGACTTTCATTAAACCCCACGAAAAACAGCAAGAGGCCGATCGATGGAGGCAGCGCAGCAAAAAGTCCGGCAGACCTCACAGGTCGCTCCTGGCGTTTGTCCTCCCTGACAGGACGGACGAGAAATACTGTAAGAAACCAGATCCACAATAACTCACCTGTAAGATGCTTTGACATCAACTTGGGGAATGGTTTTTAAGTGAGGTTCCCACGGAAACACGGCCGGATCTTTGCATCAGACCGACCGGCGTGGAGACTTCTCTTTCAGCCTCTTTCTGCAGTCACTTTTATTTCGCCGCTGCTCTCAGGTCCGCTGGTAACGGAATAGTTGATCTACTCTCCCGTCAGGACAAATGTACGATTCCGTCTTTATCATGTTGTACAACGAGCAGACACCACAGCAATTACACATCAGGGCAATTCACGGGACAAAGTATCCGCGGTTTCTACAACCAACACACCACGATAACAGGACAAGAAGTTCGACCGTGACACAAAGTGAACGTAGAGATAACAAAGCTCTGGGACGGAAGAAGAAACAGATTTCATGCGACGTTCAGCGGGTGGTCTTGCGGGTCTTACTGCTGCTGCTCTCACAGCGTCTTCACGAGGACTCTGATAAATGACAGCTTGTTTGTTCACTGGATACGAACTGATGCTGTTTGTAGGACAGAACGTTTGTCCCGGGTGACGACTCCGTCTCCGTCCTGCGGCGTCCTGTGAGACGGCAGCCGGCCGCGCGTTGGGCCGTCGGCAGCTCGGGAATCAGCTGCAGCAGCAGCGGCGCATCAATAAAGGCTGACGGAGGCCAGAGAGACCGGGGGGCCAGAGAGACCAGAGAGACCGGGAGGCCAGAGAGACCGGGGGCCAGAGGGACCGGGAGGCCAGAGAGGCCAGAGAGACCGGGAGGCCAGAGAGACCGGGAGGCCAGAGAGACCAGAGAGACCGGGAGGCCAGAGAGACTGGGGGGCCAGAGGGACCGGGAGGCCAGAGAGACCAGAGAGACCGGGAGGCCAGAGAGACCGGGAGGCCAGAGAGACCAGAGAGACTGGGGGAGGCCAGAGAGGCCAGAGAGACCGGGAGGCCAGAGAGACCGGGAGGCCAGAGAGAGACCAGGGGCCAGAGAGACCGGGGGCCAGAGAGACCGGGGGACCAGAGAGACCAGAGAGACCGGGGGGCAGAGAGACCGGGGGACCAGAGAGACCAGAGAGACCGGGAGGCCAGAGAGACCGGGAGGCCAGAGAGACCGGGGGGCCAGAGAGACAGGGAGGCCAGAGAGACCGGGAGGCCGGAGAGACCAGAGAGACCGGGGGGCCAGAGAGACCGGAGGGCCGGAGAGACCAGGGGGCCAGAGAGACTGGGGGAGGCCAGAGAGACCAGAGAGACCAGAGAGACCAGGGGGCCAGGGAGATCAGAGAGACCAGAGAGACCGGGGGACCAGAGAGACCAGAGAGACCGGGGGGCCAGAGAGACCAGGGGGCCAGAGAGACAGGGAGGCCAAAGAGACCGGGAGGCCGGAGAGACCAGAGAGACCGGGGGCCAGAGAGACCGGAGAGACCGGGCCGGAGAGACCAGGGGGCCAGAGAGACTGGGGGAGGCCAGAGAGATCAGAGAGACCAGAGAAACCAGGGGGCCAGAGAGATCAGAGAGACCAGAGAGACCAGGGGGCCAGAGAAACCAGAGGGACCAGGAGGCCAGGGAGACCAGAGACCAGAGAGACCAGAGAGACCAGGGGGCCAGAGAAACCAGAGGGACCAGGAGGCCAGGGAGACCAGAGAGACCAGGAGGCCTACCAAGGACAGGCCGTTTTGTGTCGGTCTCTCGTCGCCCCACAGAAAATCAACAGGCCGGATTTCGGTTGGTTGCGTGGTGTCATCTGATCCTGGCTTCATGTAGAAGTCATGTGACTGGCTCCATTGCGGTGGATGTATATGTTGGAGCGGCGGGTGATGAAACTCCAGGTAATTGTCGTCCTCCTCCTCCTCTCTCCTCTTTTTTCTCTCTCACATTAATCCGGTCTAATTTGTCGTTTGACAGTTTTTACCTGGAGATCTGAGCTCAGGTGACTGATTCCTCTCCGCTCCGAGCTCTGATTTCTAATTATCTTCTCACTCCTCACTTTCTTGTTCTTCTCCCCTCTGCCCTCCAGCCTCCCGCTCCCCCCGCTGTCATCCAGCCGGGGGAGCGGGACGCTGGAGGGGGAGGAGGGGGGATTAATTAAAAAAGTCTGTGCAGCTTCACGCTGATGGATGGCGGCCTGTTTTTGTTTATCCGAAGTGACAGTGAGCGGTTGGGTGGTGGGACGGAATCACTCTGTGGTTCTGTTTAACACACATTTCCATGTAAACACACACACTCTGCAGCAAGCAGCAGCTCTGTTTCAGATGCGGAGAAAAACTGCATTGATCCAGCTCTGCTCCGGCTGCCGTCCGATTGGTCGCCTCCGGCAGCGGCGGCAGATTACGGTTTGGACCGTCGGGTCGGACTTCGGCACCTGATTAAGTCTGTTAGGGATCTGTTTATAATCCTGCCTTCTGCACATTACTGCAGCCACTGAACACGTGAATTATTGGACAAGAACTATTGGTTTTTACGAATGAAAACCAGTCCGGACCAGTAATTCAGCACCTCTGGACTCAAACTGCTGAATTACTTGTTATGTGAATGGATTTTCTGTCGTGAATGTCGAGAGCAGGATGAAGAATCGGAAAAGGAACCGTGGATTTCTTCTTTGGTGGAAAACTTAGAAACCCCAAAAGCCCCAAAAGAAATACCGAGATATATTTTTATATTCTGTGCACAAATCGTTATCATGGGCATCCGGGATCTGCCGTGTATCTTATCATCTTGTTCGCAAACAAAATGACTGAATCCCTCAAATGAAGGAACCTGCACACTGTAAATAAAGACCTCGCAGACTCAAATTAAGAATCTTCTTTCTCCACAAGTGAAGAATATAACGTGCGCAAAGTCTAGCTCGCAAATTAACGATCTCATGCCCACACGAAGTAGGTTTAGTTTGGACAAATCTGGCTCACGCCGATTGAGGATCTCAGATGCTCAACTGGAGGATCTGGAAAGTTGTTGGGGGTTGTCGGCTCAGTTTTGCTGTTTGCACAGTTTTGTAAACCTGATCCCAGCTTGATCTAATTATCTTGTGTTTTGTCATCCGTCTTTTGTATGGTGCTGCTACCACATGTGAATTTCCCTCAGGATGAATAAAACATCTAGTTTTCTTATAATTCTGTGTACCCCTCGAGTTTTTTATCGTCTCCGGGATAATGGTTTTAAATCCCTTCTTCCCACTGAGAGCAGCTGACGTGACGCTGCTGCAGACGGAGGGTGATGCAGAGTAAACAAATATTTACATCCACCAGAGCTCATATACGCTGAAGTGCTTCTCACACCCAGCAGTGCGAGGGAAACATCAACACGCTCAGCTGCTCGCATTACACGCCAACACACACACAGTGGCTTATACTGAGTCCAGGGTTGACGCCATCAGAGTGGAGCGCCTGTCGGTTTCACGTCAGGTCTGCCGAGCCCCCGAACGTCTCGCCCCCCAAAGGGTTCGGTACTAAATTGAACAATCGACGGCAGAATGGACTGGCAGGAGGAGGAGGAGGAGCAGCGGCAGTCAGTGTCTCCGTTTCTTCATCGGTCTGACAGTATCAGAGAGCGAGAGAAGAGTCCAGCTGCAGTTCCCGCTGCTGAGGCCTCCAGGTCTGCCAGCTGTCCGGGGCTCCTGCTGCTAAAGTCTGGATCTTTTTACTACGGCGGAACCGAACCCAGGAACTAAAAAGTCCCTGTTGCACATTTCTGTGTGTTTTTCTTTGCTGAAGAATTGTGAAGATTCAGCAAATTGGACCAGTGACAGATTAAAGCAACAGAGGTGTTTGAGAGGCAGGTTTCAGACAGAGTGAGTGAAGTCCTGGGAACGTTCCTGCGGTGGAAACGTCCTAATCGACAATGTTGGCGCCTGACAGTCATGAACCGAAACTCGTGGTTATTACCCGGTGGAAGTGGGACACGCACAAAAAAGAATAAATTACAACTGAATAAAATACTAAACTAAAATCCTCCAGACTCTCAGTGTAAAGGTCGTTGTTTATACACAGTGATGTATTGATTTAAAATGATGAATTTCTGGATGATTCTGTGAAACAGCTTTGAGGGCGTCATAGATCACGATGAATAGGTACAATAAATAGACAACAGTTGAAACAGTTAGACCATCCTCTCAATCCTCAGCAGCACAACGCTGCAAAGCCTCCGCTCGTGCTTTGCTCACAGGACAGATAATGTTGCCGCAGCTACACCTTCCTCCTGCACTTGTGTTTTTAAAACCTTAACATCCTCTTTCCTCCTTTAATTTCGCCTTTAAGCGGCTTTATGTTGCTCAGCTTTGAGGAATCAAAGGCATCGGCTAATTACGGTTTGGAAACAGGACAGAGCGCGAGAAAAAGACACAGAAAATGTCAATAAACTGCTGTCGGAGAAACAAAGTCAAGCAAGTCTCATTTGAATACAACATTTCAAGAACATTGAAAAACATTTGCTTGTTTGCTGTGCGATCACAGAAATCTTCAGTTTAGTCCGTAAAGTTGAATGTTTGTAAAAGGCAAAAAATGCCGAAAACTGTGCGAGCGCAGAAAGAACATTTCAAATCGTTTCCGCGACAAAACAACTTTTCAATTATTTTCTACGATGAAGTTTCATTGGTCTTGATTCTAGTGCATCAGCTTTCATCTTGTTTGAGGAGTTGGACGCTTGTGTCCAGAAAATTCTTAAAACACTTTGATTTTTGTTAAGGACAAGTTGAAATCTGCTTCCTGCTGTCAGAAGTAAGGTGTTAGGGCTCACTGACAGGATTTCTGCAGTGTGTGTTGTGTTTGTGTGTGAGGAAGTATCTCTGGGCTCCAGAAAATCCAATTTAGCCTTTATTTAAGCAGGGAATTTCCACTGAGGTTGGACGGCTCCTCTGGGAGACCTGGCCGAGTCGACAGCACAAAAAGCTGCAAAACAAGACGAAATCGGGCAACATTCATACAGTATACAACAAAACTGAGCGCACCCCTCTGATATTTATTCTCATGTATAATTAAAAACAGACAGGTTGGATAGACCGCATTAAAAAACGCAGGCCCCAAAGTAAAACATCGACACAACAAAGCCAAATCCTACTGTGGCTCCCAGTTAAAGCTAATTGCATGAACAAGGTTATAAAAGAACCTGCACTGCAAAACAATCAAAAAAAGAAAATGGAGCAATAAAAGGGGAGAATATGACTTAAAATAAGCAAAATGATCTGCCAGCAGAACAGGAACATTCCCAGACCAAACAGGTAATTTTGCTTATCTTATGTCATTTTATTGCATTTTATTGCTTTTTTTTCCCCTGTTTTTGAGAGCAGCTTCATAATTCCGGTAATTCTGGTTTCAAGTACCCATTTACTCAGAACCAGCAATAAAATGTCAGTAACAGTAACAAAAAACTTGAAACAAGTGAAAACATATGAAAACATAAAAACTGCATTTTAAGAAGAAATATCTTGTCTGACAGAAAACAAGCATGTGTTGATATACGATGTAAGATATTTCGTCTTACTCAGAGTCCACAAGGTGAGAAACATGGTGCCTGAGCAGTCAGAAACCAGACTGTGAGACTTCATAAAGATGGATGAGGGGACAGGAGCATCAGTAGGCGACCGAACATGAGCCGAGACACGGCTGCAGCCGCGGTGAGGAGGTACAGGAGGAGCCATGACACCTGTGACGGAAGGAGCAGCGGTCGTCCTCAAAAAACGACGGCACACACAGTTCACCAACAACCTCACGACACAGCCTCGAACTGAAAAACAGGCGGGTCGGAGCTTCTGGCTCGGCTCAAGGATCCTCCGTGGAAACGGGTGTTTCACTGACGCGTCAGACGGCGAGAAGGACACGGCAGGAAGTCATGAGAAAGGAAGAACATGAGAAGAAGCCCGATGGATGTTGGCATCAGGTGCTTTGGTCAGAGGTAACCAGAATAAAGGAGTTTATATCAGATGGGGTTTTGTTTGCCCAAATACTGAACCAAGAGACGACTCCCAGTCTCAAGAGGCTCGGCAGGAGAGGAGTTAAGCAACATGGCAATGATCCCAGTCACACTGCAGAAATCACACAGGAGTTTGTACCGAGGAATAAAGTCAAAACGACGGCCTGATCCAGTCCGTCCCCTGACCCGAATCCACCAGGAAACCTCTGGAGTATTTTAAAGCAACAGGACCCCTCATGTGACGAAGCAGAACATCTGCCCACAGATGTGTGTGAGACTGGTCTCGTCCATGAACGGGAGGATCGAACCCGTCGTCAAGAAAAAAGGCGGACTCACGAAGTATTAACAAAATAAAAGACTGGAATGTCACCAATAAAGGGTGAACTGACTGTTGTTGCAGTTGGTTTCTTTAATTTAGATCTTCGGTTATAGTTGGTTACATTTCAGTTTTTCCTCAACAAGTAAAACTGTATTAAATGGAAGGGATTTGTAATATTAAACATTTTAGTGACATCGACTGAAATACGAAACGATGATGTTAAGAAAGTAAAATGAGCAAAGTAAAGAGAGATAATTAACCAACGAATCACCGACCGTAGAATTCCCATCTAGAAGTCAGTGTCTGTCCAGGAGTCCCATGACACGTTAGACTCCTCATTGCTGTTGCTTTAGTCTCGTGTCCAGGCAGATGTTACAGATGCTGAGCGTGAGCCGCAGCAGCAGCAGGACGTCTGCCTCCGCTCGGACCTGCAGCTCATTCTCTTTCCTCGTCCTGCTGAGGTTTGGGTGACAAACGTCTTGCATCATGCTGCTGTCTGTGGTTTTCACTGGAAACAGGAGCTGGAAGCAAAACTCACACTGAGCTGCTTCTTCAAAATGTCTTTTCCAACCATAAAGAACATTTGCATCATTTGTCCGGAGGACAAGACTCTGTTTGAAATAACTCAGAAATGGTCCCGAAAACTGCATCTGGTAAAAACTGAATGTGACCAAACACCAGAAAATAACAAATATTTATGGCTGAGAGGAGATTGATGTTGGCATCTACGACTGGACTGAGACTCTGTATTTTCCAGGTGAGGTTAAGTCAAACCCTTGAGGATCAGTCTGGTTTATTTAGTAGTTTTCTTTTTGTCTAGTCTCCTGTTTGGACTCAAACCAACAATACTGGGTCCTACTGAAGACGGGGTTTGGATTTGTTTGTTATAATCAAAGTTAGAGTGTGAGGACCCTCAGCCGAGTGTTTAATGCTACTATTATTTTAGCAGCTGTTTAGCAGCTGCACATTCTGACCCGATCCGTTGCAGCTGCTACATCACAGAACAACAGTTTGAGCTTCAGGTCAAACAGGATGAAAAACGCTTCCGTCTCTGGCGCCATCGAACCCTTCGATGCTCAGGACGACGCAGCTGATGATCAGTTTATTGGCCTGACTGGAAAACAACATTATTCTCTGGAAGTTCAGTTTGAAAACGTAAGTGGGGGTCGTCTTCTACTGGAGGACCAGACAGCATCAGATGTTGTCTTTGAATGGAGAGAACGTCAGTGTGGCGTGGTCTTCTACAGAGAGGGGTGCATTATGGGCTGGTTGTCGCCTTAATGTTGCTAGGCTGGCCAGTGTTTTCATTCTGCTTGTAGTGAGTCAGTCAGCGCTAGGAGAGTTTGGTTAGTCCAGTTTAACCTGCGGGAATTTTACGGCGTCTTTTCACAGCCTCTCCCGACGTCTTCACCGAAGAAAGGAACCCGGGAGAAAATCGGTCCAACGATGAGCTCAGACGGACGGGTGACGGGTCGGAGGATGATGGCTGGATGTACGGCAGGTTTAGGTTCCGCTGTCACTGACGTACATCGTTTTAGGTGAGTTTGTGTTTTTATATGCTTGCGTGAAGTTTTATGTGAAGTCTGTCCTGTGTTCTACCTGCTGGAGACAAAGTTCCCCTCTGGGGACAGTAAAGCTGGAGCTGAGGACAAAGCAGCAGACCTGCATGTGTCCTGCACGAGCTGCCAGTTTCAACGCAGTGAGGAACCAGCGAATGAAACACTTTGAGAAGAGTTTAGGGGTCAGATATTTCGATTCCTTTCCACTCACTTCACACTCACTGTTAGAGCCTTAGTCCCGTCTCACGTCACTTTCTACGTGACTCGACGCGACGACCACGAACACACCACAGTGCGTACGACTGAAGTCCGCATGTGTGGAGGATGTTCATCAGCAACACTAGCTCCACAGAGGAGTCTGTAACCCATCGACCCCCCCACCCGTTTGTTTGCGTGTTCGCAGTTTTCTGAAACTGATCTTCAATAAAGAGAAGCCGAGTTATTGGCAGTTAGTGACTCTCCAGCAATGCAGACGATATTCAGACTATTTACATATTATTTACAAGCAAGACACAATAAACAAGCAAAGCACAGATGATATAAAAGACAACCAGTATATGTATAAAGTGTGGGTGTGGAAACAACAATAGTGTGTAACAGTTATCTGAGGAAACCAGCAGCTGTGTCGGGCGTTTGAAAAAGGTTGTGAGGAATCTGTAATGATTTTCTCCGCCTGTTTCCCGGTTCGTGAAGAGTACAGGTCCCGGAGGGGCCGGGGAGAACCGAGGATCTGTTCTGCGGTTCTTACTGTTTGCTGCAGTCCGTTCCGGCCCCGTACAGTGAGCTGGGGGAGTCTGGAGGGTAATGACGGCAAACGGAGCCGTTCTCGACGCTCCGGTTCTCGGTGTGAGAGTTTCGGGGCTGCGTTCGCAGCTGATTATTCACCAGCTGATGAATAATGCAGCAGGGCGGCAGCCTCGACCTGCAGCACAATTCCCGTCTCTGCCGCTGTCCGGTGTGGCCAATTAGAGAACAGGACAGTGATCACATGCACGGGCAGGAAGTCAGGTGTGTGTGTGTGTGTGTGTGTGTGCTGCGGTAAAAGCAGGTTTATCTCTGTTTAAAAATGTGTCAGAAAGATGAAGGTCAGGATCTCCTGGTCCTCTCTGTGCCGCTGCCTCGGGCCAAAACAGCCTCATCATGAGTGTGTGTGTGTGTGTGTGTGTGTGTCAGAGGCTGTTGAAAAACAACCTCCATGCTAAGGAAATGTTGATCCGTTCGGTGGAAGACGCAGTGATGCAACAAACAGCAGCGTCCCTTTTCTTTCTTTTTCCTTCTTTGGGTTTTCAAAATAAAACTCCGTCTGATTTGCTGCTCTCTTCATGACGCCAGAGAGGGACGTGTCACATGACCCCGAGTCGGGCGCCATGAATTCTTGAATTTCTGCCGGATCGGTCGCCGTTTGGTGTTCACTTTGACACCTGGTGATTCGTCCAGGTGCTGGGATGGATTGGTCGTCTCTCTGCGTTTCGAGCAGCTCCAGGGTCAGATGTCCTACACGCCCGCTGCCGAACGCTCCATTATGAAGCGCGGTCAGCTTGTTTTGAGGCTTCTGCTCGTATATACTTGTCCAACCTGACCAGGGGCTGTGTGATGCAACAGGCAGAGGAGAGATGCGGTGTTGCCTTTTTCTCTCTTCTCTTCAGCCGCTCCCTGCACTCGACAGGTCCAGATTCATCTGTGAGCTGATGGATCCATGCAGAAACACAGATGGTCCAGCTCCACGTGCCGGAGTGAGCAAACCCCGTCTGGGACGCTCTCCTCCTCTGTGCAGGAGTCGGCGTGGGATGCTTCCGACAGAGAGGTCCGGCGCCGTGTGCTGCTCTTTGAGGAGGGGAAGTTCAGCAGACGTTGATTCACCAAACCAAGCACTCGGTCCTCATCACTGAAGATTTCTCTGAGGAAGCGTCGGTGTCACCTGTCAGTGGCCTGACTGAAAACATCCTCTGCGAGTACAAACAGCAGGAGCAGTGTGTGTTTTCTGCTCTCCGGCCACAGGGGGCGGTAATGAGGCCATGACAAGCTAATGTAGATACACGGTTCACAGTCCGATGCAGAAACCACTGCGAGAAAACTGGTGCGTTCGAGCTGATGGGAAGTTCTGGAAGAAAACCCCTCTACGAAATGTTCCGGCAGCAGCTTGTTCACACAGACTCGTCTCCCGCACGAGGTCAATAGATCTCTTTGTGCATTTGTGTTTCTCTGTGTGCGTGTGCGTGTGTGTGTGTGTGTGTGTGTGTTAAAGATAGCACTCTGCAGCAGCTCTGAAGGTAAATCTCATCCATAATTCATCCTGACGTCTGCAATTATGCCGTTGTAGTAATGTGATAAAAAATAAATTGTGTAGCTGGTTCCAGTGGATTTTAATAATTCACACAACAAAAGCAGAGGCAGGGCCATCACCGGTGCATTATGGGTAGCGAGGTCGAGACGTTAAATTTGATGAAGTTGATTTCTGTTACACCAAAGTGTTTTAAAACACATCAGGAGACTCTTCAGAGCACATAGGCAGTGATTTCATCTATCAAGTCAAATTATCGATTTGAAATTAAATGATTAAATATCAAATTCTTCCTCCTTCACTTTGTACTATTTTACCACGTAACGTAACAGTGCTGACTTCACATCTGCCTCGTCTACAGTCTGGAACGAGATACTTTCTTCTTCTGAACCAAAATTGTAACGTCAACAGAAGCAACCAGCAGCCGTTCTCTCACCGGAATCAATTGTCAGTCATTGATGAATAAGTCCAGGTGATAGGCCGAGTTCAGCAGAAGACAGAAATCTTAGCGGCTGCTACCAAAGGAATCAACATGAACACGAACGAAGACTAATTACTGCATGAGCTGAAATATTGATTGTTGTGACAGATTGAAATAACAGGTGGAACAAACTGACTCTTACACCTTATTCCTCACACACTCCTTGATCCGGATACTGGAGCTCCTGATCCAGAACTCTGAGCTTAACGAGCTTCAAATTAGAGCTCCGATGATCCGTCGACTGAAGAAACAAGATTTTACCGTCTGAGGTTTAACAGACCAGTTGGTTCGGCGGAGTCCAGTCAGTCCAGTTGGAGGGAGCACATCAACCGGTTCACGTTGCACAGTGGACGTGATCAGCTACCGCTGACAAACTACCGCCAGAGACTTCACCTGGCTGTTCCACACAAAAGTGACCGGGAGAGAGATGGGTTACTGCTCGAGCTCAAGGAATCCAGGTACCGCCTGGGAGCCGGATCCAAGGCGGACGTGTGCCAGAATCAGACCCTGCATGAGGAGGGTTTAGTCTAAAGTGCTGTGTGTCCTCACCGTGTGAGACGATAGGAAACCTGCCGGAAACCGGTTTCGACTGGGACAGGTGTTCGGCGCAGTCAGGATGGGTCTCCCTCCGGCACGTTTCAGGCTGCTCCTGCGTCTCCGCCGAACCTCGTTCACTGTGGACCAGGACCTCCAGTGCCAGAGCTCATGGACCAGATCGAGCTGTTGGAATGGAAAGTCCACCGTCCGCCTTCAGACCTCCTCTGTCTGTTTTCTCCTGCGGTGAATGAACGGGACACGGTTGTGATTATTAACCGACCTACAGCGCTTCCTGTTCATGGGCTGACAAACCACTGCCGGCCTTTGCTCACTGTTTTCTTTTCTTCTCATGCAGCCTTTGTGAGTGCGATGGTTCTCCTCTTTCTTCTGGTTCTGCAGTCTGCAGTCCGCCTGCAGCCACACCGATCCTCCCCCTTCTGTCTCCTTCCAGTCCTCCCAGTGCTCCCAGTCCTGTTTCTTTATCCTGCCGGCCTTCCTCGCTTCCTTTGTGACCACTTTAGAAAACAATCTTTTTCTTCTGTGGGGAGAGGGGAGGTGCAGAGACTATAAATAGAAAGTGCAGGATGAAGCCTTAGTGATTCTGAGGCTCCCGGGGAAAGGGAGGCTGATGGGGGAGGGGAGAGCTTTAAAGGTCCGTACAGTGCTGCATCACCTCAGGGCCGCAGAAGAAATTAAGCAGAAAAATACAGGTGTTTGAAGGACAGGTGAGCCAGATTGGCTCCCGTTTTTCCGACAGGACGCGGCGAGAAAAGGCCAAGCAAAAGTCCTCCATGTCTACCTGCTGTCCTGATAAACTCGCTGCAAGGTCCATTCCCGCAGCACTAACTCATCAGCCGACAGCCACGTCAGGCGTTCCGCTTCGCCTTTTTCCTCAGATGATGTTAAACCACCGTTCACGGCGCTTGACACCTCTAAGAATTTTCCCATTAAAAGTCCCGCAACCTCGTCTTCACAGGTAGGCTTTTAATGTGAAAAACCATCAGAAAGAGTCGTTGATGGTAGCGAAACATCCTTGCGGAGCGGTGAGTATAACAGGAAGCAGATTGAATTTACCACGTGACCTGCTGTTGGCTGCAGGTGCGTCCCTCACCTGGTCTTTATTTATAGGAGGATTTACAGCATCATGTACGAAGTTTTCCACAGGTTTGTTTCAGGTCAGGCATTTTGGACCCATTAGCACCCAGACGAGACTGTAGATGCTGCTGAGCCACGTCCACGTCAGGTCTGTTGAACTGGGTCCACACACACACACAAAAAGACAACTGGTGTACAATCCTAACACACACTCACTGTGTCAGTTCTACCTCAGTCGTGTGTATTGTCGCCTCCTGTGCTGACAGCCTCACTCCGTCTCTGCAGGATCATTTGAAGCTGCTTTTCCCTTCGAGACCTTTCAGCCTTTTTATCTGCAGACAAACGGTTCGTTATCGGCCTGGAGGAGCTTCACGTCGTCTCTGTTCCCCTTGATCAGTTTCCCTCTGCAGCTTCACACGCTGAAGAAGGCGGCTGCTGAGAGGTCAACGTCCTCATGAGAGGCAAAACTCCAGAGTCATGCTGTTGTACACAACTGCAAAACCTCCATTTTTATTTTTTAATCCTGTTTTTCACATGCGCATTGTTTTGTCGGCGAGCTTGAGGGCATGCTGGGACTTTTTTTTTTTCAATAATCAGGAAATAAAAGTTAAAGAAATAAAAAATTCTCCAAACTCGAGCCTCTCCCAGATCATTGATGAGGCTGTTGTCACTACAGGACCCAGAATTAGTGGCAGAGCTTAAGTTTTCACTCATCTGTAAAAGGCAGCAGCATCAGCAGGGGCAGCAGCGGCAGCAGCGGTGGCAGCGGTGGTGGCAGCAGCAGCGGCAGCATCAGCAGCATCAGCAGCGGCAGCGGCAGCTCCTGCAGATGATTCCTTTACAACATTGAGCAACAACCCTGTGTCGTAAAAGATACGTGACGTCACCAGTGTCGCTGACGTCGAATGACACCTGACCAGCAATGTTTTAACCAACAGCCGGCAACTGTCTCATTTAACCAAAGATCATCCAAAGTCCCACTTTGCAATTTATTTTCCTTACATGCTAAGCCTTACACCTTCACACGCAGAATTCAACTTTAACGGTATTTAGGTGATTATTGGACGTAGCGAACAAACGCGTTCCGCTTTCCCAGGCGGATGTGTCCTACTGGACAGCTTTGGACAGATACACACTATTGTTGCACCCCTGACATCTAAACATCCGCACTGCAGCCACGAACGCACTCTCAGCTTGTTCGGGAGCGAAGCGGCTCCGCGCTTTGTCGACAGTCAGCTCCTGATCTTGAGGAGGTTGAGTGGGTCAAGGATGAGGGCGAGAGGGTTAGGAGGGTTCAGAGTTCAGGTGTGGACAGAAGCAGAAACGTGAGTTTCAGATTTTGTTCCAATGTCACTTTTGTTCCTCGTGTTCTCTGACTTTATTTTATATTTCTCAGCCCTTTGTCTCTTTTTCCTTTGGATTTATTGTTTGTTTGTTTTTTATTTCTGAGGATTTCTGTGGACGTTTCCACACAAGGACACAAACAGAGACCTTGGACGTGAACAGATCCTCCGGATTCAGAGAGAGTTCCCCGGTTCGTCCTGAAAAGGCTGAGAATATCAGACAGACAAGAAAGTTAAAACGCACAGAAACTCCTCCTCTCCCAGAGGTTTCTGACTGAAGTTTGATTAGAGTGAGAGAGTTGATCAGCACAAAGCCAGATGCTTTGTCTCTGAAGGACCTGAATCTTCCTCTCATGTCCTACATGTGTTTTACTGAGTCACATCAGCTGCCGTCAAACATGAAAAATCTTCTCTGATGAAGGAAAATGGAGAAAAGGACTCTAATCTTTAATCTGCAGTTTCATGCTTCTTTATACTTCCCCTCCACCACGTTTATCTGGCAGCTTTAGTTACTAGTCACTTTTGAGATGAAGATTTTACACAATGCTTTTAAAACACAACACAGTGTTAAAGACGAAACCATTGGTTTCCAACCGATTTGGCTTCTGACGTCTTACAAACAGCAGAGTGTCGTCGGGGTCACATGTCAGATGTCTACGAGATGGTAAGAGCTTCACCAAACGGGGATTTTTCCCTCTAAACTTCTCACGTGTTTTAATGTCAACAAATGTTCAAATGACCCAACGTCTCAGCACAAACCAAAGATTAGAGAAAAAAGTCGAAAAATTGAAAACAGACGTGTCTTTCTTCTTCTTCATTCCTCTGCCGTGAACGACCCCTCGGATTTATCCGGTGTCCCTGGATATTAAACTGTATATAAATGATGCCAGATACATTAATAGATCAGTCAGAGGAACCAGACTCGTAGTTTTACTTTAAGACTTTAACTACATTTTGCTGCTGAATCTTATCTACTTTTACTTAAATAGGATTTTTCATTCGGGACTTTTACTTATAATGGAGTATTTTTACTTTGCTGTATTGGTACTTTTACTTAAGTAAAGGGTCTGAAAGCCTCTTCCACCACTGAGTGAACTACAGCTGCCATGAAGTGTTTCCAGTAAAGAAATGTTTGTAATATATGTCGTGGTAACAGCTCCTCACTTATCTAAGACAAACAGATACTGTAAATCAAAAGTGTTAATGTCCTGTCGTTGTGGCAGTGACAAGAACAGATGAGGGGAAACTGCAGTTTAATTACTGCAAACACTGAAATAATTATAGAAACAGACAGGTGACAAATCAAAGGAAGAACTGGAAAAATGCATGGAAATACAGACAGATGCAGACGCTTCCATAAAGAGGTCACTGAAGGTCAACAACCAATCACCACTTTATTTTTCTAATTCATTAATTAGTTAAAAACAAAACAAATTATACTCATTGATTGATCTGCTGATTATTTTCTCAATTATTCATATTTTGTATCTTTTTATCTAAAAAATGTCAAAAAATTGGCAGAAATCCCCATTTTTATCCTCAGAGTTGACATCATAAAAAGTCTTGTTTCGTTCCACCGCAGATTCAGTTTAGTGTCCATCAAATCCTCCACCTGAACCAGACCAGGTCAACACCTAGTTTGTGGCTGGACCTTTACCTGTTGGCTTCTCTCCTGCTCTCTGTGCTCACATACACAGAATCTAATGAAGCTGAAATCCCAATAAATCTGCTCCCATTCACACGATTTCGAGTTTCTGTGGTCAGACAACAAAATAAGTATGAAACGGTGACTGAAACCTGGTCCCCTGTAGTTGTTGGTTCATTTTCCATTAGTTGACTAACTGATTAATTGACTAATTGTTGCAGCAGTAGGTCACTGAATTGTTTAATGTGTATGAAAAAGATTTGAATCATACGTATCGAACGCAATGAGGGAATATGTTGCGGCATCCATGACACGGAGCTGCAGGAGTCTTCATGTTGGGTTTCCTTTCATCTGTCTCACATCTGTACATTATCAAACTTTTGTTGTCCAGCTAGATTGTTTTCTCTCTCCGCCCATATACGCATGAAGAAATGCCCTGTATTCACCATAGCAACCAGCCGGAGCACCATAGCAACCATGTGTTAGCGCCCTACTTTTTATCGTGATAGCCGACTGGACCAAATCTCTCATTGAGATGTCAATATTCAAATAGTTGCACTCAGCTCATCCTTTGTTTGTAACTGAGTCAGATCTGAACTCACAGACACGAGAGACGTGTCGATGCGATTCAGCGTGACGTCCACTTCCTGAGGACATCGTGACCTCTGATGTCCCTCCAGAATAAAGCTCCGGAAATCCACTCAGAAACCGGAGGAAAAAGAGGCTGCAGAACTTCATTCAGAATCTTCTTGTCTTAAAGTTTCCTTCAGTATCACAGTGATCCAGTGGCAGTTGTCTGTACATCCACGGCTACACTGCAAACAGGAGCTGATCACAGCTGATTACAACCCCCGTAGACCAGACTGAAGCCAGATTTGGCCTCTGTTGGATAACGAGGCAAACAGATGTTGAATTTCTAATTTCCACCTAATTAGCATCGTTTGGCTCGAAACCTGCTATTGTCAGATATTTGTCACACAGTTGAGTGTCTGACAGCAGGTGCTGGTGGCGGTGAAGAAACGAACGCCTTGACGTCTGAGGAACAACACGGAGGTTTAACCCTCTGGGGTCGGCGGGATCAAACAGAAAGTTTTTACTGAACCGCTTCGGAAACTCGGAAACGTTTAAAAAACATCCCCTGGAACCTTCAGCAGTCCACTGTCAAATGTATGTGGTTAGAAAGTGAATTTATTTTGTAGAGGTGTGTGACGTGAATAAAAAGAACAACATTCACAGCTCGGACTCCGAGGCGGAAATCAGCTGGCGACAGCCATTTGCAAATGGAGCCAATCACATGACAGCAGCAGCGTTGCCATCCCGCTGAGGACGGTTGGGATGAGTGCTTAAGAATGATCTTACCTCCGTCAACTCCGAGCAGGCGCATCACATCACGTCGCTTTCTGCAGCCAAAACTTGTGTCACAAAGCGGCTGCAGAAGCTACAACTTCTCCGCAGCAGGTTGGGAAACCGTATCACGTCACACTGCAGCAGCGAAGCCAACTCATTACCCCTCAGCTCAGGTTAGTGGAATGAAGTCTTCATTCTTTCCACTTTACCTTCCCACTCTTTGCTCCCTTCTGTTTAACGCACTAATGTTCAGCGCTCACTGATGAATTATTTAATGGGTCATCATCATATCAGGCTCCTGCAGCGTAATAGTTTGCACTACACTAAATCGGATTGTGAGAATTATTCTCGTTAGTGATGATTGTGATTGTGATGCAGTCGTCAGGTGTAAATGACTGAAATGGGTAAATGTGAATTCTGGGTTTTAATGTGTGAACAGACGGATCCTGCTGCTGAATTCACACGTAACGAACAGCAGTTAAAAATATAAAGTGTAAAAAAGGTTAAAGTCTCTGACGGTCCTGAATGTATAAATAAAATATAACATGTCTGTATTGGATGTAACCAAAATATCTTATTAGCAGCTGAGATGAGGTTTTTTTTCCTTTATTATTTTACAGAAACTTGGAGAACTTCCCACCTGCCAGGGACAAAGCACGAAGTCAGCCCAGCCAGAAGCCACGGTCCTGATGGCGATGCGGCTCAGGGCACAGGGGTCAGCCACACTCCCCTGCTGGGGCTTCACAGACTCCAGCGATGGGGTCTGGGAACCAGGTGCTTGCGGAACACACACAGAGTCCAGGAGGGAATGTCCACGCAGCGCTGTCAATGCACTGACAACGAAGTAACCCAGAGGAACGTAGCCCAGGATGAGGGACGGTCCCGGTCTCTCTGTGACATGGATGGACACACAGCCCACACTGGAGACGCAGTGCAAAGAAGGAGGAAATCCAGACGGGGTCTGGACCACAGAGTCCTTGTCATGCCCCTCGCCAGTGATGGAATACAACAAGCTCGTGAGAGGTGTGGATTTGTCAGAGCAGCTGATCCAGTATTACGCAGCACAGCACAAAACCTTGAAGTGGTACAGGAAAGTCTTCACGTCTTGGAGTTCGCTGCAGCCAATGCCTAAAATCTCCACAAAGAACTCACGCAACAGGACAACGTGACCCACAAGGCCTCCACGGAGGAGCTCGCTGCACGGCTGTGCGGTGTGACACAGAACACCCAGAAGACCCCTGCAAAGACGGCCAGCGGTGCTCGTGTGCCAGTTCCCGGGGCCGAGCCTGTCAGTGACTGCAGGACGAAGGCTACCGCTGGACCCAAGACCTGTGCATTCTGCAGGACGCACAGAGGAAAGCAGCCAGAACCCCCGCGGAAGTGCAAAGCAGGTGATGTCTACCTTCCTTCAGCCAGACAGAAACTGCTCTGAAGCTTGGCAGCTTGGCAGATAAAGATCAGACAGAACTTTACTCGTCCCGAAGGAAAGTGTCAGATGTTGCTCAAACTTTATCCAGAAGTTGAACAGAGACTGAAACTCTGAACAGAAAACCCCGAAGAGAAAATGTACTGATTTCAGTATCTGCTGCTTCATTAAATAAAAATGTCTGTTGACACTTCAAGTCAGAAGGAAGATTAAAAAGCTGCACTTCGTTATTCAGACCTTTGGCAGCCTTTTCTACCAGTGACCTGGCTGGGATCGTTTCCCCATTAAAAGGTTTTCCAGGACATTTCCAGGTCAGTTCGGGACTCTGTGTCTGTTCGTTGGACCGTTGGTCAGTTTCCTGCAGCTCAACGACGTTCTGCATCAAATTAAAAGATCTCAGCAGGGACTGGATAATGAGTTCATCCCAGCACGACTGTCCAGAGCTGGCAGGCAGGAGTGTGAGGTGCACGACTGCAGGGGGACCGCAGGGGGACTGGTCCGAGGCCAGGAAAGAGGGCAACACAGGGAGCAACACTAACAGCAACACAGGTAACAGTCCAAACAGAGAAACACCCCCCTCAACACACACACACACAAACTCTGACCTCTGAATCATGGCTGCACTACATGTGCTACCTTGGGGACTATACTATTACCGATGACTGTGTGTGTAAATATGAGCCCACTGTTTTATTCCATTTTACTGTGTAAATATGCTTTTTCATATCTATCTTATTCTGTTCTACTCTATTTTATCACTTTTATGTCGTTCGCCCTTCGTGGCTCAGGGAGATGCTTCGCTGTTTCATTGTTTTACACAATGACAATAAAAATATTGACTTGAAAATGTGATTTCAGAAATTTTGAAAATGTATAAACACCACAAACTGAAACCTCTCATATACGAAACTATTCGGACCCTTTGCTGTGGCTCCAAACCAGGTCAGGTGCTTCCTGTTTGCTTCAATTATCCTTGAGATGAGTCTAGAACTGGACTGGAGTCCACCTCTGGCAAACTGAATTGATTGGACAGAGTTTAGAAAGACACACACCTGGTCATACAGTTCACACTGCATGTAGACCGCCACCATAAAACTGATCCAGAACCCGACGGTCACTATCAGAGTGGGATAAACCAAATCCAGCTGTGCAGAGCTCGTAGAGACTCACCCAAGACGACTGGAGGCTGTAACTGCTGCCAAAGGGGCTTCTACAAAGAACTGGATTCAGGGTCTGAGGACGTTTCTACATGAGAGATCAGTTTTTGAATTTTATTTCTTTTTGTAAAATTTCAGAAAATTGAAGGGGTCTGAAAACTTGCAGGTTGGTGGGTCTGAGTCTCCAAAGCTGGACTCCTGAAGCCTGTTGTAAGTTAGCAGCTGCTCAATGGCTCCTCATGATGGGGATCACTGGTCTTCTTCATTTCATTCCTTTTCATGCAGCCTTTCTCTCCCACAGTCAGACTGCAGCATGAAGGACGAATGATAGGACGTGGACGTGGTGAACAGGTCGGTGATCCTCTGCTGATCCTTTTTACCTCCTCTACCAACAACCTGTAGTTTCATCTGTAACCTGATAGTGTGTGTGTGTGTGTGTGTGTGTGTGTGTGTGTGTGTGTGTGTGTGTGTGTGTGAACCAGTGAAGAGCTCCACCCTGATCATTCACATCTTTCATTCAACTTAAAACAACTTCAGCGTTTCTGATCTGAAATCACGACGACAGAAAACAGTGGGATTCAAAGTTGAGCTTCTCTTCCCTCTTAGATACCTGAGAACTTTCTCTTCTGTACAAATATTTAATGCACCTGTATTAAATGAATTTTATTTCATTTTTTTCACGGTGAAATAAACAGCCTGATGCTACCTGAGGCCTCGGATGCTGACAGGAAGTCGGTTTAATAATCTCTGTGACAGATTCAGCGTGAAGAGTCGGTTTTTTTCCTTCTCACTGCCGTGAGTGAAGAGGATGATTGGAGAGGAGGGGTGCAGACAGCCAATCAGAGCCTGAAGAGCTCACAGGTGAACTGTCTGTGTCAAACACCTGCGGCAGGAAGTCACATCAGTTTTATTCAGGTTCATCTCTTTGAATTTGAATTTGAACTTTGGATTTTCTGAGATGAAGCCTCCTCATGCTTTTTCAGCAGGAGAATACCAACACGTTTAAACTTTCTTTAGTAAGTAAAACAGGCCAAACTGCTCAAAGCATCAGCGTCAAAGAATTTTTCCCAAATTAAAATATGAACAAAAGAGAAGGAGGAACCAACAGGAGCCTGACCAGACATTTGCTGACAGCAGTTTTGGATTCTCTGTGAAAAAAAACCCCACTGAGTTGAGATTTGTAAAATAGCACAGTTGGAAAACACTGTGCATCTTTCCTCCTTTTTGTCCTTTTCAGAACAAATGTCTCTGAATATAATAAGGAACGAGATCCTGCGACAGTCGCTGGTCGCGGTGAATTTGTGGGGTCGTCGACCTCCTGATCTCCAGCGGTTACTGAGCAGTGGTTCAGGGTTTCGTCCTGTGGATTTACTCAGTCTAAGGTTTCTGCTCCTTCCGGACCCTCAGAGACTAAAACATCTGAAAGATCTGAAAGATCTTTATGTCAGTTTGCCCAGAATGAAAGAAGGAAAGCGAGAGGAGATGCGAGCTGTTGGAAGAAACAGCCAATGCTCCCACTGTCTGTCTTCCCTTGAGACAATATACGGCAGGTGAAGCAGCTGCAGCCGTGGTGGGAGTAGTAGTCAGGGGCTGCACTGGATTGAAATGCTGAAAGACGGACACCAACATATTAGAATCTCTCCACTACCATTCAACAACCTGAGCGGCTTCGTTGTCAGAACACATCCTCCTCGTTTCATCCGCAAACACGGCCTCCTGTCAGCTGCTGAAATCATCTGTCCCGCAGGCCACCAGTCAAATGTTGGTCTTTCCCAGCGCCGATGCCCCCGCCACAATCCCGCACACTTCAGCGCCCTGGCTACACCCAAATTTCTGAAATTAAATTTGGGGATTAAAGGAGGAAATAGGATTATGATGTTATTTCACAGAGAGAGAAATCCCCCTCGACTCGACCCGCAAGCAGAGAACAACCCGACTGTCAATCACAGCAGGAAGACAAAAGACAAACCGACCGAGAGGGAACGTGACCGGGAGGGAAATAGACTGAAGGAGGAGAAGAAGAAGAAGAAGAAGAAGAAGAGAAGAAGAAGAAGGAGAAGAAGGAGAAGAAGAAGAGGAAGAAGAGGAAGAAGGAGAAGGAGAAGAAGAGGAAGAAGAGGAAGAGCAAGAGTCAGCGCCCTAGAGGAAAACACGAAGAAGATAATTCATGAAATTGTAGAAAAAGAAGAGTAATAACTTATGAGAACAAGAAACATATTTTGTGGGAACAAGTTCAGTAACATGAAGAATCGTGTTAAACATCTGGTGAAAGGATCCATATTTTGCGAAGATCAAAAAGATAATAACTTGCAAACAAAACCGGATTTTGTTTGAGCAGGATAAAACCAAACCAGGTGATAACTGGTGCGAACAACCTCATGTGCACAACATCCATTTTGGTTGGATTTCAGGGGCTTCGTATGTTTTAGTTACTGCGCTCAAACTGGACGATTCTTTTTTCTCTTTCTTTCCTTTTCTTCCTTCCTTCCTTTCTATCTGATTTTAATCATACATTCATATATTCATACCTACTATTTCCTTTCTTTTGTTCATTCTTTCCTATTTCCCCTTTTTTTTTTCCTTCTTCAATTGAGCTGAAAACATTTAAGTCCCTAAAACTGGAGATTAGAAGTTTGAACCCGATGACAGAATGAAAACTCGGTTCTCATTCACGGTTCGTCCTGTTATTTTCACACCTGAGGACATTTTACTGCTGATTCTTTTACCTGAAGTGACCTATCGAATGCAGGTTCTGAAGAGTTTTTCCACCGATACTTGGACTTTAAATCTTCGAGTCTGACTCTGAATCAGATCCTGTTCCTGTACAATCTGACAGGAGGACATGAATCTGAGCTGACACCAGGAACAATAAGACTTAATTCATGTATTCTCCTCTAAATAAATAAAAGCTGCAGCGACTCATCCATCACCGTGACCATCCCTCCATCCCTGACAGCTCCTCATCACTCTGCGTCTCACCGCTCATCAAACCGTCACTCCACCTTTCACAGGAGGACGTCGCACCGTAAATCTCCACACAAACACGCTCTGAGGACCATAAATCTGGTCCTCCACCCTCCACCCGCCACCCTCCGGACAGGAGACATCAGCAGGGACCGAAAGAGAACCTCCACCAGGACAGACCTGATCCCTGAGGATCTCTGAGACCAGGACACAGAGCTTCGGGATCGATTCCCGTAGCATGTATCAAAGGCAGAAACGCAGCTGGTCTCTGTAGGAGTCAGCTTAACTCTCCACTTCTCCCTCTCTCCTCTAATATAATACTTCTTCATCTAAACGATTCTTTTTATTTTTACTCTATAAAGATCAGAAAATGTAAACGCAACACCTCAGCACACCCGAACCTCTCCAAAAACAGGACGTTTCCTGTTACAACATTGTACTTTAACGGCATCAACGAGGCCTTTAATGTGAAATATTTGTATTGTTTCCTAGTGGATTCGATTCATTGATCAGATGTTGATTGATTGTCTGTGAGTCTCTTTAAAGCTTCTTTATTGACTCTAAAACTTTGACCTTTGACATTTTGTTATTGATCCACGGAGGAAGAAGCCCTCCGAGGATGGTTGTAGTGAAGTGACCATTTTTGCAGATGTGTGGTCATGTGACCAGGAGGAAGAAGAATCGAAGACTTTAAAAAGCGAAGAGCAAATTAACACCTGCTGCCTGCCGCTGTGGATGTGTGAGGCAGGAGCTGCTCAGTGACCACTGGGCCGCTATGCTAGAGGGCTCTTTGGAGGTGGAGGATATTAGTGCGGTGGAGGACCCTGGTGGTCCCGAGCCGTATCAGTGCCAGCCGCTGGCTCCAGACCAGGATCTCTCTGAGCCGAGCGCGTGGTTAGAATAGTTCTCTCTGAAAAATGCAGATTGCAAATCTGCCGTCTGCAGCCACTCCGAAGCATCTCCCTGCCGAGCCAGATGAGGGTCTGAGGGGACTGACTGCAGTCCGGCGGTGCCGCCGCAGCCGTCACAAGCACGAGTCTGACCCACTGCACCAAAACTGAAAAATGCTAAGTGGAAAAAAACGTCGTAAACTCCTGTGAATGACGAGTCTGGATCAGTGAAAATGAGCCTGGTTTCTAAGGAGACTCCCACTCAAGGACGGGTGCTGGGCGAGCCCCCCCCCCAGATTAGAGGGCCTTTCTTTTATAAAAATCAATTTTATGTTTTAAAGAAGTCCCAAACGGGTGACTCTGTGTTTCAGCGTGCACTACCTCTTTAAGACCTACGGAGAGATTCTGTATTTGATTTCTTCCCCAGTCAGAGAGATCAGACACGAATCCAGCTTCTTTCTCTCTGTTGGAGTCTGTAGATTCTGTAGCTCAGGCGGTTTTACATGAGGCACACACTGACCTGGGTGTTGGACCCAACATCTGGCCTCACGCACCTCAATAACATGTGACACACACACACACACACACATCCTCGGCCAACTACTGCCTGAGCTAAACTAAGAACTAAAACTAAAGCAGCAGGCGCTGAGGTCTGACTGTGACGTCAGTTGAGTTTGAACTCGTCGTGTTCACATGAAGAGTCTGTCTGAGCCGCACACACACAAAAAGCACAGGTGAGATTCATTTGAATAGTTACAGCGTCTTCAGAAACTGCTCAGTCACCTTCACTTTATTATGTCGTGAATTACCATTTTTGTCCATCAGTCTACAGTAAATAAACCATAATGTCAAACTGAAAAAAGTGTTTTTAGATTTTTTAAAAATCACAAACTGAGATTTCTCATTTACACGACTATTCAGACCCGTTGCTGTGGCTCCAAACCGCAGTCAGGTGCTTCCTGTTTGCTTTAATTATCCTCGGGATGAGTCTAGAACTGGACTTGGAGTCCACCTGAGGCAAATTGCATTGATTTGCTTGGAAAGGCTCACACCTGTGAATAAAATTTCCCCACAATTCGCTCTGCATGACAGGACACAACCAAGCAGCAGGGAGACTGGTCAGGGAGTGCAGCCAAACACGAAGAGGTCCAGGAAGAAAACCTGCCCCAGACTGGGGCCATTGATTCTTTTTACCTCTCTGTGAAAAAATTCCTCAGGAAGGTTTTGAAGGAGCAGAACGTCGTCGCCTTTCTGTGACTGTGAGCGGAGTGAAACTGCAGCGGCAGAGACGAGTTTTCTCTCCGTAACGAGTCGTGATGACAGAGCGGCTCGTCCCACGCGCCTCTCTCCGCACAAAGACTGTCGTCGGAGGTGTGAAGGCCACTCCAGCAGCTTAATTAACCCTGGAACCTTCTCCTTTCTACGCTAAATATAGAGGAGGAGAAGAAGAAGAAGAAGAAGCCGCTGTCGCCTCCACGAGTCAAAAATAACACAAAAACCTGTCTGTCAGCAACTAACATATTTATAGTCGGACAATCTGCTGCTCATCAACACACAAACGGAGCTGTGTGTGTGTGTATGTGTGTGTGTTTGTGCGCGCGCGTGTGTGTGTGTTTTCACAGCCCACGTCTCCTCCTGTTTTCCCACAATCCTTTGTTGTTGCTGACAGATGGTGATAATCAGTATTGTCCCCAGGAAACGAGAGGACGTCCCGTTTGTTATCCAGCACAAATACACAAACACATGGACACGCAACAACACACATCAATACACAAACACAGGCACAAATAAACACGAATCCGACATCAGTGCACCAACACACAAATCAACAAACAAATACACTGTCATCACCACAGACACACAAAAATCCACAAACACACGTCAACACGCATACACACAGCCATTAATACAAACACACAAAAATACACAAACGCTTACAAAAAACGCATAAAAACACACAGAAACATGCAAAACCGCACAAACAGACGAGACCCGTCTGCTGCAGCGTCTGAACGAGGGAAGTGAGAAGCCTGAGTCATCACAGTCGAATCTTCTGTCTCTTCATTTCCACTCGTGTCTCTTTGTTCTTTTCTTCCGTGTGTTCTAGTTTTTGTGCAGCTGCTCGTTTCATCTGCAGTCGGTGCGTCTGTGGGGGTTCATCTGTGGTTTTGAGTTTGTACTGGGGGGGGGCGTCCACCTGTACGGGGGTTCGGGTTGGAGGCGGTGCCAGTCTTTAGCCATGTCCCAAAAACACGACATTCAAATCATGTCAATCAATTAAAATCCGTTAAAAGTGTGAACTGTGTCCAAGCTTGTGAGCTCAGAGAAATAGCTTCCTGTTCCCCAGAGGATGAACTCTTCAGCTTCTATTGCCCCCAGGTTCGTTCCTGCAGCGCCACCCTCAGGACAGACTTGACCTTTCCTGCTAAGACTCCAGGAGCAGATACATCATCACAGTGGACGGCTCAATTAAAACGGATCTCCACACGAGTGAGCTCCGAGATCACGGTGGAGCCGTGTAACCCCGCTGTTAGAGCTGATCTCAGGCCAGCCGAGTGCGATACCATCGGCTGTGAGACAGGTCCGACTGCAGCTCGGCTCATTTCCTCTCTCCTCCTCTTATCAGCCGATCCTCAGACTGCAGTCAAGTGAGTCTGAGACCAGAAAGCAGATCGGACAGATGCTCGGAGCTGATTCCTGAAACTCTGCCGTCTACGGAGCTCAGATACTCCTCAGAGGTAAATAACTAAAACAGCTGACGCAGGCGTCCTCAGTTTAAGGGACCCAGGCTGCTCTGGAGGGAAAACTCGAGATAAAGTTACCTGGAAAATGAAAAATGTGCCTCGGACTTCCTGTACGGAAAAGCGGATTTGTCTCGCACAGACAAGGATCTCCGTATATTCACGAGTGGGAGGCTCGGTTACCTCAGTAATCCGACAGGTAACGGTGGCTCAGTACAAACATCATCCAGCAGAGAGACTGCGGCTTGGGTTTAGCGTAAGACGTGTGAACT
Organism: Xiphias gladius; assembly: GCF_016859285.1. NCBI lineage: Eukaryota > Metazoa > Chordata > Actinopteri > Istiophoriformes > Xiphiidae > Xiphias > Xiphias gladius. The sequence goes on along the minus strand of NC_053401.1, from coordinate 447,410 downwards.
CAGAGTCACTCTGAGTTTCAGAAGAAAACAGATCAGCTGCTGATCCCTGTATTTTGGACCGGCGATGATGATAAATTCTGTCTTTATTCTGGAGCACTCACTGGTTTTCTATCACAAATTCATGAACTATGACTGGCCACTAACCTCCAGCAGCCCTTTGACGTTTCTGGAAATGTGCCTCCCCGGACCCCGGTGCCTTGGCTCTTTGGATGAGGCTCTGATGCGTCTATGCTTTCGTGCCTTGGTTGAGCAACTCAACCCTAAACTGTGCAATGCAGGAGCAGTCGACTCTGGGTGAAGCACATGAGGCAGCACCGACTCACCTTCAGTCAAAACACTTAAACCTGCAGTTGGTGAGTGAAGGAGGGAAAACACGCATGAAAGCTGTTCATTGACGTTACGGGGACTTGTCTTCCTTATGGGGACAAAAAGCACGTCCCCGTAAAAAAGATCATTCAATCTTGAGGTGAAGACATGTTTTAAGGTTAAGGTGAGGTTGTGTTAAGGTTGTGTTAAGGTTAGGGTAGGTAGTGGTTATGGTTCAGGATAGAGTTAGTCTGCAGGAAATGAATGTAAGTCAATGAAATGTCCTCTGAAGTCACGGAGACACGACTTTCTGTGTGTGTGTGTGTGTGTGTGTGACCTGCATGTTCACACACGATAACAACATACACCTGACACACGTGGTTCACAGTGTGTGATGCTCCACGTGTAAACCCAGCGTGCGCTTCGGTTGCTCACGTTAGCGCCTCGGTCCTTTGTGTCTCAGTCATCTGATCTATTTCAGTGGAAGAAGCTGATTGGCTGAATCTGTGGAGCCTCTTTTATCAGAACAAACCCGCTGAGGAAAATGACACCGCGTTCGCTTCAGTGAATCTATGAGGAAACCCAATAGAACACACTTGACCATGAACGGAGCAACCTCACACACTCCTCTGGTGAAGGTCAGGAAGCCGAGAACAGTTGCTGACGAAACGTTTTTTAAACATCTTTACACTTTGAGGCAGGCAGACCGAAATAAAGAAGTAGCCCCACGTGGAGATGGAGCTCGTCCCCACTGTGATCCACTGACGTCAGTGTGTCTGTCCGCACAGGAAAAACTCATTTCAGTGTAAATCTATATCAGCTCTGCACAGGCTGCCTGCGTTCAGCGTGTTTCCGTCTATAACAATACACACACCCACTGTACAGGGCGACAGCTGCCAGAAAACCAGAGCGCACAGAAGATAGAGGAGAGCAGCGACGTTCACCGAAATTCAGTCCATTATGCCTCAACAAAGAGGACTCGCTGTTTCAGCTCAGTGCAGAATCAGAGCGGTTTAAATCAGACCTAAACACTTCTGTCTTTGCAAGGATGAGATGAAATCCTGCCCATGTTCCTCTTTCCTCCCCCCCGTGTGGACAGAGTGACACCTGTCCAGGTGTCAGAGTCCGAGCGAGGATTCTGCAAACCCCAGGTTCCCTCGGGCCCAAGGTTTTTCTGTCGAGCGCGAACGTTTCTAAACTCATTTCTCTTTCGGCGATTCCTGTGCCGCGCGGTGAACGTCGGGGAAACGCTGCCGTAAGCTCCCCGCCCTTTCCGGCTACCTCCCCACACAAAGGACGCGCCGCTCTGGACCAGGGTGGAGGTGTTCGGGCCCCCAGGCACACGAGGCTGGCGACTCCCCTCACCTCTGCTTCAGCGTGTTAAGACCGAAGCGCTGAGACGTGTATCTGTAAATCGTCTCCTGTGCCTCACCGAGGTTTTTATGGGGGTAGGACTCTGAGGGTGATTCTGGTTCAGGAGCTGGAGAAAAAATTCTTCTTTTCTCTGTGAAAAACAAACAAATCGGTCTTTCCTCAATTTACACTCCTCATTTATTACATTTGAGGACACGATAAATCTGGTTCTCCACATAAAACTAAATTATACGAAGTGTATTTTCAAAAGTATGTCTCTATGTATTTACGACTTCTGGTGAAGTATTTTCAGTTTTGAATTTTTCTAAAAAATGAAAAATGAAAAAATTTTTCATTCCTCAGGTTAAAATCCATCAGTTTTCCGTCACTTAAGCTGAAACAGCTGACAAACAGTAACATAACAGTCATTGATCAACACTTAAAAAAAGAGAGGCCCTTCCTCAGTGGATGTGAATCTGTTGGTGGGATAAAAGCGAGGAGGGCTTCGGTTTAGCTTTTCACTTCGCCGCACATTTTTAAATAAAAACGTCCATCGGATTCCAAGGCTTAGAGCTGGTAATGCGTTGATGGGTGAACGACGATGGTTGCGCTTCATCCGTAGTTTCCAGTTACATCGAGAATTGATCTTTGTGCTGGTTTCGAACACGTTCACGTCCCCCTCACAGATTGTGATCATATGAAATGAATTTGGACGAAGGTCTCGTGTAAACCTGCCGTCGGTCCTGGTTTCCGTCTCGTCTCTTTAACCACGTCTCTTCTCCGCAGGTTCCGCTTCCTGCTTCGCTGTAACAGGATTTCCAGCCACCGTCACTAATGATCTCTGATTAATTCTGACTCCTCCTCCCCCTCCTCTCTGTTGGAGAGAGGAGGGGGAAGAGGGGGAGGAAGAGGAGGAGGAAGAGGAGGGGGCAGCCACGGTCGTGTTTAACAGAGAAAACGTGATTAAAAGATTGATGAGAGCTGATCTCGTTTGTGTTCAGGTTTCACGGATCTGAATCATGTTTTCCACATCTCATTACCCTCGTCTCTCTGCCGAAACTCACCGTTTAAAGCGTGTGTGATGATCAGAGCTCCAACTTTGCTCTGTGCGTTTGTGTGTTTCCGGAGTTTTGTCACATCGTTTGTTTTCCCGCTCGGCTTCGACCTCGTGCTCTCGACTCCCATTAGCTAAATGTTTGTGGGGGTGTTGGGGAATCAATCGGCTCCTCGTTATGAATTCATGAAATCAGGTTGTGGCTGCATGTTGAACATCACCTGTGACACCAGCACTCATTACGCATTTCACAGGTTCTCCTCTAATGGCTGTGCAGCGGCAGCTTCTGAATTAATCTGACTCCTAATGCTGCCTCAGTGTGTGTGTGTGTGTGTGTGTGTGTTTCTGTTCTCCTACAAACCTGAGGGGATGTGTGTGTGTGTGTGTGTGTGTGTGTGTGTGTGTTTGGGGTCGGGGGGTTGTGGCCTGAGGCGAAGGGGTCAAACCTTAGATCTGACTTCATGATGCACTGAACTCTACCATAGCTCTGAAGGCCGCTGGTGGCTGGTGGCGGTGGGAAGATGGCGGCCAGGCTCAGTCGGTCAGTTTGTCCAGGGAGCGCCGTCGCCCGGTGCGCCTGCGGCACATCTGGATGCGGGGTAGGACGAGGGATACGACATCATCGTACATTACAGCTGGGCGCATTAGAGCCACAGCTGTGACAATATCCGTAGCCCGTGACAGTCGTCCCCTTTAAAGACTCTGTTTACCCGGCGTTCTGGACGGAGACACCGGAGGACGACCAGCAGTAACGGACGCTATAACATTAGGACCGAGGTTTCTGTGGTCCACCGCTGCGGCTGCGCCTTCCACACAACAGGAAAAAGGAGCCCGTTGACTCACATTAAGGTTAAACTCCAGTGTAGAGCTGAGCCTGACCAGCTGAGTCTGACGTGTCCCAAGAAGGCCACCGTACAGAGGACAACGAGACCTTTCCTCTGGCACCACCCTCAGGACAAACCTCCGAAGTCTTTGGTTCAGTCCGAGACTTTCACTCACCTCAGTTTTTGTTGAGTTTTAAAACAGCTGTTGGGAAATTGAATGAAATCGACACCTGTATGTTTTCAGTGTTTAATCAATGAAACAAGTTCAAAACATAATGTTACCAGATGAATTTGGTGCTAATGAACTTGATCTGATCATTGTGTTCGTGTATGAATGTGAACACGCGATAAAAAGCTCCTGAGCAGATCTAATAAACACTTGTGTGAATATTTTCCTCTCATTTAAAACGTCCCTGGGACCAGATATTAAAAAGTTTCTACCTCTGAAAATTAAAGCTCTAACTCACTGATGACGAACAACACGGAGGATGTTCATTTATTCAGCAGCACATCGAGCGTCCTGAAACGACTGAGCTGCTGAGGGTTCGTTAACTGCCTCGGCATTAATTAATAACACTGATAATGAAAACTGCATATGGAGGAGCTGCAGTCAGTGGGTTTTCTTCTTCTTCTTCTTCTTCTTCTTCTTCTCATCATGACTTCAACAGGCGAACACACCCAAACTAAACTAAGCTGCAGAGGAAAAATCCTGCAGGAATGTTACTGCATATTATATCTGTATTTATGAACACACTTGTCAAGAGATCAGTCTGCCTCCAACTGAGTAATGTAAAATTCAGTAGCACAACACTAAGTAACACATAGTATTAGCCAAGAAATGTAAAGTAAAACAAACTCCAAGTTGCTCCACACAAAGTCACAGGAGAGAAAACAGCACGTGAAGTAAGGCGATGTTAGCGCAATGTTAAGTAGCACGACGTGAGGTCATGCTACGGAAAGGGATGCGATGTAAGTCAAGAAGCAGCACGATGTCAAGTCATGTAATGTAGAGTAAAGCTAAGAAACACCACATGAAGAAACAGGGTCTTCCTGCGCATCCTTGTCTGGAATCAAAACAACGATGCAACAAGTTGTCCAAACCAATTTGTCTTCAGTCGTCTTCGAAACGTGTCCGATCCCACTGTTTTCTCATCTGCCACCTCAGCGGGTTCGGGTTGACGAGGTTCATCTATAAAAACATTTCGTCTTGTGAAAATAAGGCTGAGGAAAAATCCAAAGTTTCTCTGGAAGGATGAGCTCAGCTGAACTGAACTTCGAGAGACAAATTCAAAATGTGAAATATGAGTCTGTCAGTGGAGTCGCCGCGAATCGGAATGAGACCAGAGATGGTGATGGAGCAGAGACGTAAACATAACTGTGGATGTTCTCAGGTGACCCACCGAGACAAGCACCTGAGGCCACAGGGGGGTGGAGATAAATGGGAACCTGACACAGAGAGAGGAGGTCAGTAAAAACACTACTGGTACAGGGTGAGCACAAATTGATGCCATTTAGAATGACATTCACTGAGGTCACATTACACATATACACACACATATATATATATATATATATGTGTGTGTGTCTTTGTATCCCTCTACACAGAGATGGGAGAAACTTCCAATAATATAGCTAATTAATGTATTTATTTAAAAACCATGAAAGTTTCTCCAAACACTATTAATGCTGAAATAAAAGATGAATTCAAATCAAAAATTATTTTAGGAATTTTTCATTTATCAGTTTCTACTTTATAAAAATTCATTCAAAACTATTGACAATTAATTAGCACTTAAACAAGAAATTTAAGGCAGAACAAAACAATGAAACAAAAAGTAAAGACAAATAGAGGCAGAAAGAAAAATCCTAAAGAAAAATCCTTTTACTGAAATGCAACTGTCAAAGTAAAACAGTAAAAAACAGAATCTACCACGTAAAGAAGACACCGTGCCTGAGACAAAGCATCATTACATGGAAATAAAACACAAAGCAGCTTAAAATAAACCATTCAAGCGCCTCTTCGTCTCACTGCTCATCTTCCTCGCATCCTTTTTTACCGAGATCACGCGACCCGAGCGTCGCAGCTGCTGACGGGAGCAAAAATAGCTCCTGGATTCAGCGGAAGGACGGATGGTTTAATTCCCACATCGACTCTGCTCTTCATCTTTAAAACACAAACTATTCAGTGTGAAGAAGTGGAGACGACATCGCTCTGTCTGTCTCCCGCAGAACTCACGTATTCTAACGTCACGTTGGTGTCGCAGTTTTATTTAGATTCAAATCAAATGGGTGGTCAGAGAAAAGCACGCATGGTGTCCTGGTCTGGGTTTCTGTCCCTAGTGAGCTCCAGTGAGAGCAAAGACAAAAACGGAGAGTTTGTGTTCGTCTCAGAACTGCAGTCAAGACCACGTAAGGCTGACACGGGTCCGAGTCAAACGTGAGACGAGGACAAGGCCGAGTCATGAGGCGAGACTGAGTCAAAATACCCGCAAGACACAAGTCCAAGGCAAAATACTTGGGAGGCTGAGAGTCATGCAAAGAGACTCATGAAACGAGTCCAAGTCAAAACAGCTGCGAGTCCCAACAGCCACAAGATTGAGACAAGTCCGAGTCAAAATGTCCACGAGACAGACTCGGAGTCTACCCGCACAACGAGTCCAAGACCAAAGACCGAAATGACAACTGTGAGACTGAGACGAGTCCAAGAGAATTCAAAAAGCATCTCGAGACCAGGACAAACCAGAGTCAAAACACCCAGGCTTTGATCCGTTATCTTGGACCCCGAGTCCAAAACGTTTCTAAACCAGACTTGAGACCGAGCTAGGTCCAGACCGGACTCAAACGAAGTCCCTGTCAAAACACACAAGACCAGAAAGAGAAAAGACGGTTTCCCTAAAAGTTGCTTTGACATAAATGTGGTGGAGACCCTGAGACCAGGAGAGCGGAGCCTGATAGTGAACGTGGTGTCGCCGTCACTGTCACGAGTTCTGTCTCAGCCTTTATTGGCCTCCCGTCATACTCCACCTGCCCACCAGATGTCCCCAGACGTTCCTCCTAGCGCTGCACCGCTCGTTTGCTAAAGTCTCAGTATGTCTCCCTAATGTCTCCCTTTGTGCAGCTCATTCTGCGGACTCTCCCCGCTGCTCCCTCCGTGTAGTTACCTGTTGTCTGTGTCCGTCCCTGCCTGTCCATCTGTCTGTCTGTGCGTCCGGTCCTCGCCACCGCCGCCAGCCGGGACCGTCACGTGTTCCACTGTCCAACGTCACGTCGCTTCTGGTCATGTCACCTATCTTGAATATTCATGTGCAGTTATCAGAACAAATCTCTTCATTACACGTTTAAGGTTTGGGACATTAACGGGGTCTCTGCACCACTAAGCCGACTTTCTCATTTAAAGAAGATCATTCCAGCTGTGCTCAGCAGCTGTATGCATTTTCTCGGTTTGTTCCTCAAAAAGAGCAAAAAGCTGACAACAACCGCCGCGACGTCTTCATCCTGTCGCTGACAGACGTGCTGAGGCAGAGGAAAACGTATTTCGCTCCTTCTTCTCCCCCCACAGTTATGCAGGCAGCTCAAGCAGAAAGTGAGTTATCGTGGGTTATAAGCAGAAATCTATAAGCTGCAGTCGAGCTGACAAATGATCCGGGTTTGATTTCCTCGTGGCGTTCGGGGGGATGGGGGCTGAGAGAGGGCGCGTGAACTGAATGTGTTTAAATTTTTATCAAATAACCAGCCTTGATTCCTCCTGAGCGAGGGAGATGATGAAAGCACCAAGTGGCTGATGGGACTTGAAGCCCTGAGGCCGAGAGCCGGCGGAGAGCTGACCAATCACGGCGGGCAGGGAGCGACTCCACATCAGACCTCTCATCATCTAAAACATCTGTCAAACAGAGCTGGTTCCCTCGCTGTGGTAAACAAACTCTAATGTGGCGGATCGGTGTGAAGCTGTTGGATTCCCGGTGAGTTCTGAATAGTTCTGTATAAAACGTTGGACCGAACCGACGCCCTCTGATCTGTGAGCCCCGCCGGCAGTCGAGCTACACGTCTGAAGGCCCCAACCTCTGGGGAGGAGGAGATCTTTGGATTTCCTGGCTTTATTTGTGTGAACGTACACTTGCGATGTGTTCAATAGATGAGATGTGTTTACATGTTTCTGATGATTAACTTGTGGTTCGTGCATCATTTTAGGTTTGTTTTTGATCTGTGTCACCTCCGCAGGAGTATCGGTACCTCGATTGAGCGGATGATCCCGATGATAGAAAGTAGATTCAATTGCTCTCTTTACATTATTACACTTTATGCAGCAGGTAGATTTGCAGCATATGCCCTCCGTTAAATTAAATGCTAAAAGGTACATTTACAATTATGGCAAAAACTGCATGGGCAGGACATTTCCTGTTTACCGCCGTTAATTGTAGTCTGTTTGTATGTAACTACCAAAACTTCCTGATCATCTGGTCGTTAGTCCCGGAGATGTCGGGCTACAAGTCAAAAGGAGGAGACAGGTAAACATGTTCGCCGGGGGCAGTCGCCATTATTTCCCCTCTCGTGCTTGGTGGGTTGCTAAGCAACGTCCAGCACATCAAACCACTTTGTGGCGTTTTATTTTCGGAGAATCTGGTTTTAAACTTTTAAACGCGTTTTGTTACATCGTCTCATTACTTCATGTTTTGGTTGCTTTGCGACGTTAATACATCATCTTACGTTTATATCAGGGTTCAATAGGTCGTGTTACATTTTGTTGTGTTATTTTTGTTTCGTTACCTTCACGCTGCTACTAATATTATTGTGAATGATTTTTGTTGGGTGCAGTTTTGTTACACCGCCTTCTGATGTTATTCTGCGTTTGCTTCTGTTTCCGCGGAGCCTCTCTGCGGCATTTGCACTCGTTCACATTTAGTTTTTCCACTGCACATGATCTGTGGATGCTCTGACCTCATCCTTCCTTGTTTTTGTTTTTGTTTTTTTCTGGAAAAACAAGAGGCCAGTTTGCTGTTTGAAGCAGCACCAAGCGTTTCTGTGTTTCCACCCGCAGCCAGAGGAAAGAAAAACCACCCACCACAGAGAAACCTCAGCAGCAGCAGCAGCAGCAGCAGCAGCAGCAGCAGCGTGAAGGGAGCCGAGCAGATTACAGCAGAAAAAAGAAAAGCCCTGTTCATAAGATGAGAATGTGTCTATTTGTCACATTGTACAGCTCTGTGTTCCCAGAGCGTCAGAGAGCTGAATCCAATATGTGGTCAGAAGAACAGAAGAGGCTGAATTCATGAATACTCAATGTATTAATGGATTTTAATCTCAGTCCAGCAGAGTCTCGGCAGCTCTGGACTCCGGAGTCCTGCGGGAACTTCACTGTCATGGATTTCTGTGATAAATGAGCTATGTGTGACTAATGAGAGAAATTAAAGGGTTTAAATGCCTGTAAATCCACAAATGATTCACTCCACTAGGTCTAGTTTGGTTTATTGACGTCATTCTAACATATTTACTAAATCAAACATATGAGAATGTTCAGGGGTGGAAAGATAAAGTTATGCCTGGAAATTCAATATCTTACCTAAGAAATGTACAAAGGAGAAAGGGAGATATGAAAGACACAAATTCTAAGATAAAAAAAATATATAGTTGTATCGGTGTTCATTTCCTTGATGAAAACTGACCAAAAAAAGATGAAAACGAGAATGAAACTAAATAAAAAGCAACTTTTCAAAGACAAAATTTTTTACATTTTTCATCAAGGAATAAAAACGAAACGAGAACGTGAAAGACGGACGAGAGGACGTTTCAATGAAGCATCTTATTCAACAGCCTGCATCTGTGGAATCAGACACTGTAGCTCCTGATCAGTAAAACAGTCTCCTCTGCTGTTCAGAAGATGATTCAGTCACCTGACCGGTTGCACTACACCCTCCAGAGTTATGTGTCTGTCAGTCATGTTACCTGACGTTACCTGTTCCTGGAAGAAGCAGATCCACTGAGAACCAGACAAGAAGCAGCGAAACAGCCGAGACAAACTACGACGACTCGCAGCAGCACGGGGACATTGATAAAGCGGTGAGATAGCGTGATATTATCAGGTGCTGTGGACGTGGAGGCAACGTTAACGGTTACTCTCAGTCTTCTCTCTTTTCTATCCTGCAGTTTAGCTGCGTAGAGACGTCATCTCCAGGAGACGCGATCGAGCTCTCACGGTGCAGACAGAACTTTTCAGAGTATTTTCATTCTGCACGTCGGAGTCTAACCGCACAACGAGTCCAAGACCAAAGACCGAAATGACAACTGTGAGACTGAGACGAGTCCAAGAGAATTCCAAAAGCATCTCGAGACCAGGACAAACCAGAGTCAAAACACCCAGGCTTTGATCCGTTATCTTGGGCCCCGAGTCCAAAACGTTTCTAAACCAGACTTGAGACCGAGCTAGGTCCAGAATCGGAGCGCACAGTAAATCGACACAAGTTGAGATAATAGAGAGACGTTTCGAGACCGGACTCAAACGAAGTCCCTGTCAAAACACACGAGACCAGAAAGAGAAAAGACGGTTTCCCTAAAAGTTGCTTTGACATAAATGTGGTGGAGACCCTGAGACCAGGAGAGCGGAGCCTGATAGTGAACGTGGTGTCGCCGTCACTGTCACGAGTTCTGTGGTTACCGTTAACGGTTACTCTCAGTCTTCTCTCTTTTCTATCCTGCAGTTTAGCTGCGTGGAGACGTCATCTCCAGGAGACGCGGTCGAGCTCTCACGGTGCAGACAGAACTTTTCAGAGTATTTTCATTCTGCACGTCGGAGTCTAACCGCACAACGAGTCCAAGACCAAAGACCGAAATGACAACTGTGAGACTGAGACGAGTCCAAGAGAATTCCAAAAGCATCTCGAGACCAGGACAAACCAGAGTCAAAACACCCAGGCTTTGATCCGTTATCTTGGACCCCGATTCCAAAACGTTTCTAAACCAGACTTGAGACCGAGCTAGGTCCAGAATCGGAGCGCACAGTAAATCGACACAAGTTGAGATAATAGAGAGACGTTTCGAGACCGGACTCAAACGAAGTCTCTGTCAAAACACAAGAGACCAGAAAGAGAAAAGACGGTTTCCCTAAAAGTTGCTTTGACATAAATGTGGTGGAGACCCTGAGACCAGGAGAGCGGAGCCTGATAGTGAACGTGGTGTCGCCGTCACTGTCACGAGTTCTGTGGTTACCGTTAACGGTTACTCTCAGTCTTCTCTCTTTTCTATCCTGCAGTTTAGCTGCGTGGAGACGTCATCTCCAGGAGACGCGGTCGAGCTCTCACGGTGCAGACAGAACTTTTCCGAGCATTTTCATTCTGCATGGACACGTTTTCGACGTCGGCCCTTGTTTCTCTCCGGTGCCTCTGTAAGCAACTGCGCCGCCGTTCACCCCCGTCCTCCCCTCCTGTCATGTGACTTTACCTCAGCTCTGTGAAATGAACAGAGTCCTTTAAACCACAGAGGACACATCAGAGTCTGAAGTGAACTGAAGTGGACTGAGTATCAGGGGACAAACACGCTGCTCTGGTAAAGTCCCCCAATTAAACTCTCGGCCAATCAGATGACAGGATTAAAAAGCCGATTCAGGACTTCACTGCAACACAACGCAACGCGACACAACTCGGGTCTGAAGAGACGAAACCTGGTCCGACTTGAAACTTGATTTATTTATTGGACAATCGACAGTCAATCCTCCTGATGCAACAAACAACTGTAGGAATTCCGACTGAGATGAAAGTTTATTTGGACCCGAAGCTCTAAGTTATTTTCTATCAGAACTCAGGCGTGAAGCTATTCGTCCGCCGAGTCCTTTCCTTGAGTGCGTTGATACAAATGGAAGCAGCTTTTTCTTTCTGACCGGAAAGCAGAAAACTGAAGTGGATTCATCACAGCAGCAAAGCTCCATCATAAACATCATTACTACCAACAAGCACGAGTTATTTTTCAGCCCTAGTGTTTAATCTGCGGCAATAGAAACACAAAGCTTCCTTTCCACTGCACTTATTTGTTCTACAACTACAGAGTCGTGTTTATTTGTACGGCAGTTTTTTCCCCACAGTTTGGCTGGTTTGCCCTGTTTATTTCATATTCCCCGATGTATTGACTTCATCAGTAGACTTTTTTGTGTGGTTTGGTTTTCTTCAGGGTTTTGAAGATATTTCCAGACCGGATTTAAAAATGAGAAATCTTCCAATTTGTTGCTCTAGCACACACGACGTCGCCGTACGCTGGTTTTCCTTGAGCAAACTGATGCACAGTACAGCGTCTCAACAGTCTTTGAAGGCCCACAACAAAACCAGTTCCTGACCAGTCCAGGATCTCTCTGAAGCCAAGGAAAATCTCCTCAGAAACAAACCCCAGCACATGAGAAATGAACCACCCACCAACCAACTTTGTTAGGCCCGTTAAATCTCGGGTGCCGCAGCAGACTGGTGTTGGTCTGAATATGAAGTGATGAAACACTGAGGAACACATATAATAAATAATAAATGCCACTGATGGTTAAAGTGAAAAAATGAAAGAAATGATCTCCTCTGGCCAGGATTCTGTAGAGCGTCGAGTTTCTGAGTCTGAATCTCTTCAAGGCCACGCTGCAGCACTGCGGACTCCTCACAGTTGCTGCAGGCCCCAGGGGCTGATGGGAAGGTAGAGAGGGGGTGGGTGGGGGTTCACTTCACACCTTTTCTTTTTAAAAATCAACCTGCAGCCTCGACTGAAGCTCGGTTTTTATTGTTGAGGTTCTCTTTGTCAGCAGCAGAGAGAGGACAAGCCTGTCGGGGGATTTAGAAAAAACTGCTGCCTCCTTTCTGGTTCTCCTCTGTCTGACTGACTCAAGATGTGTCCCACGGCCTTGTGGGAGAAAACCTACTCATTGTTTGAGCTCAGAGGGGGAAGACATCAAACCGAACGTCCCAGAGCGGATCGGATTGAAGCTGCAGAACAAACAGAGACACGAAGTCAGCAGGAGCTGGAGAAGGTTCAGAGCGGATGAGATCCGAAAACATTCAGATTCAACAAAACTAAAACAGAGTTTCTGTTTAAATTCACTGTCTCATCAAAACTCCGGCTCTGAAATTACGTTGAATGCATTCATTTTCTCATAAAATATTTGCGAAGATGATTTAAAAAAACAAGAAAAAAAATAGGTACATGTGCCTGAGCAGACCATTCAGGCCACAGTGTGCAGGACACACCTCCATGATGCGTCGGCATCCGGCGGAGGCGAAACAAGGTGCTGCGTTGTCCTGCCAGCCCACGCGGTGCTGAGCTGTAGCCTACACGGAGCCGGATACTCACCGAACCCAGGCGCGTTTTTACTGGACCCGCCGTGGTAACTGCGTCGACGCTTCTTCTGTTCTGCTTTAACGGTAAAAACAAAACTCTGCAAACTCATGTGTAAGGTGTATCACGACAGGAGCAGCAATAAGAAATAATAACAGAAGCATTTAAGTCAAAATGGAAAAGAATTACTAACCATAACAGGCACCGAAAGGTGTGCACCTTAGCCAAAGTGCAGCAGCGAGCGCACACCGCTACGGCAAGCCCTGAGGGGAAAACCTGTACCAGTCAGTCACACACTGAGCGAGACCGTAGCACAGTTTCAGGTTGTAAGGCTTCAATTACGTGACTGACACAGTCCGGAGAAGGTGAGAGCTTTTGTCAGTGTCGGACGTTAGAGGGTGAGACTATTTCCTGGAGGCGGCATCTGCCAGTATAAACTCTCTAAACTCGTCTCGAACTTGTGAAAATACCAGTAGAAAAGCGACAGTGTGGCCTCTTCCTGCCTTCTTCCTCACCCATCCAGACATCTTGTCCACTTCACTTTGCATAACGTGTGTGTGTGTGTAATGCTTCACTTGTTGACAGAAACCCAGGCTGGAGATGCCTTCAGGCCAATTTAACACACACACACACACACGCACACTGAGCTGCACAAACACAACAGAAGCTGCACTATGGTTTTGATCTGCAGCTCTGATATAAATAAATTCATGCTTTGTTGGTCAGGTTAATGGAGCATGATGACAGTGACAACCACTGAAGGCCTGATAAAATTCTATATTTATATCTCTTATGTCCCCAAGCAGCACAATCCACCTTCTGACACCTGGGGTGTGAAAACAACAAGCCAGTTTTATAGGCCGTTGTGTGCCGGCCTGTTTCTCGGCTCTGTCTTTTTTCTGTACAGATAAAACAAACAAAATGTAGCTTGTTAATTAGTCAGAACCAGGAAACCCAGACCCGGACCTGCTCATAATCTGGTAAACCTTCCTCTGAGTCCAGTGTCCGTCTGAATAATGGAGTGAAAACTAGATGGCCTCTCAGTGTGAATGTCTCTCTGGGGAAACAAGGAGCTGAGGAGGTCAGTCGATATTTTCTGTTTGTGTCAGAGAGGTGTGAACGTTTCAGGTCAGAGTCTCCTGAGAGGCCGAATGCACCACAGAGGAAGAAGAAGAATACAGAGCAGAGGAAGAGGAGGCTGCATATCGATGAGGACATTGACATGGGGGGAAGTGAAAGTGTGAGGCTTCAGGTTTAAAGAGATGCTGCATAAACGCTTAGTGACTGCCGATACAGCTGAGCAGCTGATTTGCTGGACCGGAACCGGAGGCCAGCCCCTATCGACTCCAATGTCCCTGACTGACTGACTGAGTGTTGGAGCTTCCCCATTGGTCGTTGTTCTTTCAAGATGAATTTGTACAAATGGTTTCTGCTGCGTCACCAGGAGGCGTTTACAGGCAATGTTGACAACTTAGCGCCTTAGCCACTAGATTTACCGACTTTTCAGACCCTTTTAGTGACTTTTCTTCACCAAAGCACCAAGCGACAAATCCGGCGACTTTCTGGACAAACCTTAGCTACTTTCCGTAGAAGAGAGTCGCCAGTATTGTCCCGCCAGCACAAGGTCGGGCTTTCCCTCCACAGGCACATCTCTGTATCTGTCTCATTCAACTGACGGCGGCTGACACAGAGATGACTTAGCTTCTAACTTTCTCTCTGATTTATCACTTTACGAGTAAATAAAGCTGAAACTACAGCACAGCCGTCATCTTTAACTCATGTGTCTGGTTGTTCTGTCAGACGACGTCGTGGTTATAAAACCAGGATTTCAGCAGCAGAGCAGCAGCTTGGAAACTGCCGGAAGTGACTGCTGGTTAACATGTCGTCTCTATGGGCCACGTTTCAGTCACTGTTTCATACTTGTTCCATCGTCTGACAACAGAAACAGAAAAACATGTAAATGAGATCGGCTTCATTGGGAACTTGGCTGCACCAGATCGTTCTGATCCACTTTGACCTCTGTTCATAGGGTTAAGTTAAAAGACACAAAACGACCACGAAGGCAACTCAACAAGCAACTCAAAGACTTTCACTGATCTATATTAATGGAGGAAACGTCTCTGCAAGGGAATAATTCACCTGCCTGATGTTGTTTTTGTCCTCATGAAGTTTTGTCCACACCAAAAAATGTCACAGCAAAATTGCTTCTTGCATCTTCACCAAACGTTTTGTGCTGGATGCGATGGTTGGTGAACCACTGTAGATTAGTGCACAGTAGCTGTGGTGAAATTTACCTTAAAACCAGCACAGACAGAACAGATCTGTGGGCTCCAACATCATCACTGCAGGTTCTGACATTTGTAATCTTCTCAGACTTCCCTCCTCCGCCAGGGTCAGGGTTTGGCAGCCTCACTAATCCTGCTATTTCTCCTCAGAGTTTCTGTGACATACAACCGCAAAAACCCGCATCAACATGAGGAATGAAACGTGATGTAGTTCGGAGCGGCCGTCTTCTGCACCACGAACATGATGTGGACATCAAAGTAATCTGCAGGTCAGCCGGAGGCTCCGCTGCAAACACACATATTAAAGATGAGCAACTGCTCTCATCATGGCTGTGTTTTCTTGATTCATTTACCAATATGTGGAGAGAAGAGTGAGGATTTATGATTCACTTTGAACCGTATTAATGACAACGAGAGTTTCATTCTCTGATGCTTCGATTGCCCAAAGAATCAACTAACGAGCTCCGATCTGACCAAATAAACACATCCAGCCAGTCGGAGTGAGGATGAGCTTTAAAATACTTTCAAGCTTTTAATTTAAAATATTCATAACAAAAAACACAGGAACCTTTACTACATCCAGTCCTGTTACAGTCCAGGCAGACTGATCCCTTCAGCTCCGCGGCCTCCAAAGAGCTCGTGATGAAGAGCCTCAAGTCCTTCATCTCAGTTCTGATTTTCAAATTCACTGTCTGTTTTCTGTCTGCAGCTTTTATATGAAGTGTCAGCAGGTGAATGTGGAGCTGAAATCAGCAGAATCCCTGACTTGAAGGAAGAACTGCAGTCCTGACTCAAAGACCCTTTTTACTGCTTTCATTGGTTCTGAAACGTCGGATTTTTCGGATTAAACTCCAAATGAATAAACGCTCCTTGTTGAACATCAGTGTGAAAGATACGATCCTGATGATACTGAGCCTGATTTGATATCTATTAATGTGAGGAAGGTTCCAGTCTCCTCACGGCTCCTCGCAGATCTGGTGGTTTCCTCTCTTCACGCTTCACGGACGTCAGCGTTTAGACACCAGATCTGTTTCCACTGCGCTTTGACGCATTTCGCTTCCATCAGTGTACAAACTTTTCCGCCTCAGCCAGGTGTGAACACTTTTTTGCTAAATTCCAATTTCCACTTTTACCGTTGAAAATGCTGATTAAAAACAGGTGGGTGTAAACACACCTGGTACAGAGAGAGAGAGACACGCAGCAAATGTCCCCCAGCCGGGAATCGACACCTCCAGTCCACGGTCAAACCCTACACCCCTCCTCTGTCTCTGCTGTGGTCCCTCGGTGGACTGAACTGTAGCCCTCAGAAAACACTTTTAACTGCTTTTTTACTTTGAACACAAGCACCTGCCAAATTAATAACCTCATGTTCAGTGTTGCCTCCTGTCTTTGCGCTAAGCTAGGCTAGCAGGCACGCGGAGATGAAAGCGATCTCCATCTGAAACATCTGGTTTTATATCAAACGATAGAGGCTGAAGCAGCGGGAGAACATCGGTATTTAGCGGTGACGCAGGTGATGGACCGGTCCTTTCTGCTGAGGACGGACGTGTGTCTCAGCTGTAACGACTGATTAAACGGTTCGAAACAAACAGAGTGAATGTCAATCCCTTGGATGTGTCTGCAGATCTGCAGGAATTAACGCAGCCTAATTACTGCTGTCACTGTGAAATGATACGTGTGTGTATTTGTGTGTGTGTGAATCCCAGCTGGCTTAAACGTAATTGATATCTGAGACTAACGAGCTGTAATTGTTCCTGCAGAAAAACGTGTTTTATGAAAATATCCATTAAATCCCGTTGAATCTGCTCTGATGTTTAATGTTTACAGATTGAAGACTCTACTTGGCCTTCTCTTTATTAACGGAAGCTATTTCAGAATTAAACGAGAAATGAGCAGGATGAGAAGTAGAAGGATTATTCTGTCAGTTTCCATAAGAAATATATGCAAACACATAATTCACAACCACATGCAAGGAATGTAAAAAAACAAACATGGTATCGCAGTGCTAATTTCTCTTAGCCTGTGTATGGGTATTCCTTTTATGTGTTAGCACCGAGCTAACATTCCAGGTGTTAAGTGTAGCTAACATTCAGTGCAGGATTTGCTCATTTAAAGTCTTGACAATGTGGAATACGTGCAGACTGAGTAGTGTGTTCAGTATTCTGGGCGTCCGTTGCTGCAGGGTTGCAGCAGTCCGCCTGTCTCAGGGGCCGCTGCGGCTTTTTGTCTGTATTCATGATTGGCTTACACGTGCTGGTGCAACTTGAAAGGTTTAATGATATTCAGTCTTTTTTATGTGCCTTCTCCGTTTCGCACACAACCTGAACCCGGACGTGTTTCTCTCTGTCTGTGGTGGTTTGTAATTCAGAAGAAATGACTCCAAAGTATAACAGAAGAGGATTTTTATTGATGCTGAAAAACCAGAGGATCCACAATGTCCCATTCTGGAGAAGAGACTGACCTCACCTCATTGTAACACACAAACCATCCGGACGGTTTATATCCATCCATAATCCCAGATTTGTTTCAGTATCTACTCAAATTAACCGACAGCTGGTCACAAACACAAGAACCCGGCAGCATGCGGCAGAAAAGAAGGCGCGAGCGAGCGATGAGGAGGAAGATAGGGTTGTGTGTGAGATTCTCTCGGCTGTCACGTGTGATCGCGTTTCTTGCGTTGCACTCGTCCCACTCGTTTCTCTCGGCCTTATCTCTGCTTCCAGACGATATTCTCCAGAAACACTTCCCTCCGGCCAAACAGCCAAACACGGTCTGACAGAGAGGAGAAGAAAGAGAGAGCAGACAGCAGCAGACAGATGGAGAGATACTGCGTTTATAATAGGAAAGCCGAGCGCTGCGGGCCAGAAAACAATCTGACTTAGTCAAACTGTTTTTATACACACACGCACCGGAAACATGTAAATATAGCGACAGCACATAAAACTGCTGTTGTCTGAAGCTGAACTTTTGCTTTTCTTCCGGTTAAAAACGGAAGAGTTCAATCCGACGTGAAGCACGAGGTGCGACGATGCGTCACCCAGATTCAACCGTCTTGCCAGTTACACTGTGAACGCTCTCTGAGCTGAACCAGAGCAGGATCTTTCCCTCGCCCCGTGGTGGAGCAGCAGGTGTATCTGCATCTCTAAAACGGATCCGCTGTGTCCGTATGTCAGCGCCGACACACTGTCGGTGACCGGTACGGCGTTTCTCCTGTGGCTGCTTCACAATAAAATCCACACAAAATGACGACGTGGATTCAGCACTGTGGGCAGCCCCTTTCACATAGACAACTGTCACCAACTCTGCAGGCTTTGGCGTTCCCTCAACCATCACAACTACATGCCTAACCTAAACCTGGTTCTGGTCCGAACCCTAAAACCAGGTCGGAACCCTCAAACAGCCCTTGGAAGGTGTGAGGACGGGACAAAACGTCCTCACTCCTTAAGGCCCATAACTCAAACTGGTCCTCACAAAGATAGAAGTACAAGCGCGCGCACACACACACACACACACACACACACACACACACACACACACTCAGTCCTAATGTATTTATTGTCTCTGAGCTGCAGTTTGCCTCCTCCATCAGCTGTGTGAGGAGGTGAAGACTTCAGGCAGGAGGTCTCACTCGCTCCTAAATCACTGAACAAAAAGAACCCGGAGGAGCTCTGATCAATTCCGACTTTGTGTGTGTGTGTGTGTGTGTGTTTACATTATACACAAAGTCCCTGTGTGTGCACTGAGCTGCCAATCAGTATGTTTGATGAATGGCTCCCTGCAGACCTAACGAGGAGTCTGGGCAGTGCGTGTGCGCTTTATTCCATCAGTCTAGTAAATAACCACAAATTGCTCCCTGTGCCTTCCACAACAATAGTAGTTTAACACAGGAAGGTTGCTGCATATTTGAAGGCGGTGACTGTTGCGATTCCGTCTTTCCTCCAAAGTTTACCGGGGGCTGACTGATGATCAGCTTTGTGTCCGACTGACATCAGCAGGATATCCAGCTTCTATGTGACGGTGTCTTCGTGACACAGAAAGGAAACACGGGGGGGGTTGAACCAGCGGTGTTGTTGTTACATGGTGTGTTCACCAGCAGACCAACAGGAGGCGCTTTCTGGGAAAATGTTGCCCGTAAATAAAAACACAGACTTTTCTTTTTGAAAACAAACGAGTCTGACTTTCACCGTGTTTGTTCTCTGGACTCTGACCCTGCTGTTTTTACACCAGCGCTGGGAGGTGACCTGACCTCAGCGGGTGGACGTGGAGACAAAGGGTGAGGAAGCTACTCGGCCGAGGCGCTAACAGCGCCGCCGTGGCCTCACCGTGTATCGCAGTCTGTCCCTCCTCCTGCAGGTACGGTCCACAGACGCACATGTAAACAATCAATACGTGTGACTGACAGCTCAGTCCCTCCCCCGCCGTCCCCTGTGTGATTCGCAGGTCAAAGGTCGGGCAGACTGACCTGTGAGTGGGCTGAAGGTGGGCTGTGTGAAAGGCCCATCGGTCGGGAACAGAAAGACTCGTTTTAAATGTCTCCCGATGGATCCTTTGCCCCATGGGCCGGTGTTTCGCTGCGCCTGAGCCTTCAGATCACTAAGAGAGGTCAGGTTCGTCGGGAGGGTGGTGTCAGAGCCGCAGACCGACGGTGTAAATCTGAGTCAGAGTGTGAGCCTGCTCTCAGACTGACTGAGTGCGTTTTGGCAAAAACTTGATCCAGATCCATTAGACAGATTAGGGTCATCGTGATTAAAGCCCAGGAGCTGCAGACTCCAGCTGAGTCCAGGTCCTCTGAGTCTCTGATGGACGGACGTCTGACGAGTCTGTTTGGACGCCTCACACCTTCATCATCGCAGTCTTTTGTAGACGGTTAGATTCAACACAGGTCTGATAATGAAGCCGTACACACACACACACACACACTCACTCACAGGCCGCACAGTACTTTACTACTCCGGCAGCTCTGAACTTGACTCGCTCACACCAGTTTACACCTGCGACCCAAACTGAATGCGGCTCACATTACGCAGCAGAAGCTGACGTGATATAAACAGCGGGAAATCTACAGACTTCCAGACTTCAGGGGAGCCGGCGGTGAGAAATCAGCATCTGAAATGAGCCGGAAACCTGTTAAAAATGTGAAAGTGCTGACATTTCTCCGGTAACCTTCAAAGGGGAGCATTTGCTAAATCTTGTAGTCGTCTTGTTATAACGGTTGCGGTTGTTAAGGAAAGTTGAGCACGGTTCGGTTTCACACATCAGGCGTGGAAACAGAGGTACGTGGCAGAGGATTAGAGACGGCACCTGAAATGAAACGCTGCAAAGCCCCTGAACATCTGTAGAGACAAAGCTCCGAGAAAAAAAAAACGACCGAGAGGAGACAGATGTTTAAACCCGAACCTTTGACACTTTCAAGCACCGGTTTCTTCAGTTTTCCTGTCCGCATGATGATGACGACGATGATGTGTTTAGTGATTTAAAAGACTGGTTCCAAAGTTCTGCAGAGAAACAAAAGGAAGAACGAGAACTTTAAAATAATAGATTAAATTAGATGTTATAAAGCTGCGTAATTAAGAAAAGACACCTCATTAAAACTCATTCCCGCTGAAATATGAATAAAACAAGGAGGGAAGCTCAGAGGAATCACCCTCTTCTTCCTCCTGATGGTGATTTTAAAGTAAAACTGAGAACTACAGATGCCTGAACACGCCTCTGTCACCGTCTGGAGAAACTTGATCTCATATTTATTCGGGTTTCCAGTTCAATTCAAGTTTCGTACCGTGACAGCAAACACACGCCCGGGTTTAGTTTTTCATCTGCTTCCACAGTCTGACTTTAAAGTTCCTCGGAGGACCGGAGACTCACGGAGACCGAGGCTCCCCCTTTCTTGGTGCCTCAGAGAAACGTCAGAAGCTGCCAGTGGGGCAGAGATGCTGATGTGAGACCGAGAAGACGGCGGAGGACAGAGGTTCTCCACCGGGGACCTTTGTCAGGGAGTGGACGTGTGCACTGTGGGATCATCCGAGCCCCAGCAGAGCCGGGCAGTCTGGGCTTTTTCAGATCCTTGCATCTATTGTCAGATGTGGAAACTTCATCGGAGGCTGGAAAATGCTGCCGTCATTCCAGCGTTAGGACCCGGTATTGTTCCGTTAAATTTAGGGAACAGAGGAGCATTTGCTGAAGATTTCATGAGTCTGGTCAGGACACCTGCCGGCGTGTGACGCACAGTGTGGAAAGGCTTTTATTTTGTTAACTTTGAGCTTTTTAGGGGTTCATTTGAAGCTTCGTGAACGCGCTGCGCGTTGCTTCTTTGCTTCCACGATGCAGGGCAGAGCTTCTCTCTCTGGAGCCAAGATCTGATCTGAGTCCTGCTGGCTGTGTAAAACCACTGAACCCTGCGGCTGCCTGAAAACCGTCTCTACCTAGCGGGGGCGCGCACACCTGCCCGCTGTCATAGCCGGGGCAGATCGTCAAAACAAACCCGGGACACATAATCACCACGTGCCCTGAAACGCCGCGCAGTTCGAGAGCAGCGCGGTTCTCCTCTGACGGACAGTTCCTGGGTGCGTAACGCGGCGGAGACTCTCCCCGTGATCCTCGGGGTTTCTCCACCGCCACGCCCCCAACCAGAGAGAGAGGGAGAGGAGAGAGAGAGAGAGGGAGAGAGAGAGAGAGAGAGAGAGAGAGGAGAGAGAGAGAGAGAGGGAGAGAGGAAGGAGGGAAGGGAGAGTAACGTGGGTTTCCGTTTGTCTCTCCAGTAGCACCTGTGTGACCGGCGAACAAGCCGCGGTGGCCTCCTCGCTTCCAGCCGAACATCTCCTGCTTCCCCGCTGCGGTTCGGTTCGGTTCGGTTCGGACCTCCTCCCCGCTGCAGCTGCCCGGAGCCGCGGCTGTGGACTCTTCTCTCCCGCGGGGAAACGCGCCGCGGGATCAGTTCGGGCACCGGGAGACTCCGGCAGGGAGACGCCGTGGGGAGCATGCCTGCGGCGGATAGGTGCCAGCTCCGTGTCCCCGTGTGGAGCGCGGGGTTATCCCGATGCCTGCTGAACTTGTTGCTGCTGTAGGAAATACACAGTGTGTGCAGGGAAAACACTCCCGACCCAGCGAGGAGAGAACAGGCGGAGGAACCGGATCTTAACGGTTCTCCGTCCGAGAACTGACGCTTTACAGGAGTTTCTCTGTCTGTGGAGGCGAGTTTGTTTGGCGTTTGCTGCTGCGACGCGCTCCAACAAACAATAACCGACTTCCGAGGAGGACAGACTGATCACGTGTGGATTTGTTTGCTTGACGCCGATTCCCGAGCCTTCTCTTCGTGGCTTTACGCATCGGTTTCGTGCGTAAAATTCCCTTGTTCCCGGAGAAACTTGGTCGATTAGTTCCAGCTGTTGCCCGGCTCTGCGTCTTCTTTCCCCGGATGTCCTCTCGTTGCTCCGCTGCTCCTTGAACCCACTCTACCGAGCCACCGCAGAGCTCCAGAGGCAGCATGGCAGCGGGAGTCGCGGCGTGGCTGCCGTTCGCCAGGGCGGCGGCCATCGGGTGGATGCCGGTGGCCAGCGCGCCCATGCCGGTGCCCCCGAAGGACAAGCGCCGCGGGCACGACGGGCTGATCGTGCTGAACGTGAGCGGCACAAAGTTCCAGACCTGGCGGGACACGCTGGAGCGGTACCCGGAGACCCTGTTGGGCAGCTCGGAGCGGGACTTCTTCTTCCAGGAGGAGAGCAACGAGTACTTCTTCGACCGCGACCCGGACATCTTCCGCCACATCCTCAACTTCTACCGCACCGGGAAGCTGCACTACGCGCGGCAGGAGTGCATCTCCGCGTACGACGAGGAGCTGGCGTTCTTCGGCATCATCCCGGAGATCATCGGGGACTGCTGCTACGAGGACTACAAGGACCGGCGGCGGGAGAACCAGGAGCGCATCCAGGACGACGAGGAGACCGACCCGACCAACGAGCTGGTCTTCCCGGACATGAGCTTCCGAGAGTCCATGTGGCGGGCCTTCGAGAACCCGCACACCTCCACCATGGCGCTGGTCTTCTACTACGTCACCGGCTTCTTCATCGCGGTGTCGGTGCTCGCCAACGTGGTGGAGACGGTTCCGTGCGGCGCCGCGCCGAACCGCGTCAAGGAGATGTCGTGCGGCGAGCGGTACGCGCTGGCCTTCTTCTGCCTGGACACCGCGTGCGTCATGATCTTCACGGTGGAGTACCTGCTGCGCCTGGTCGCCGCGCCGAGCCGCTACAAGTTCGTCAAGAGCGTGATGAGCATCATCGACGTGGTGGCCATCATGCCCTACTACATCGGCCTCGTCATGACCGACAACGAGGACGTGAGCGGCGCCTTCGTGACCCTGCGCGTCTTCAGGGTCTTTCGGATTTTCAAATTCTCGCGGCACTCTGCGGGACTTCGCATCCTGGGCTACACGCTGAAGAGCTGCGCGTCGGAGCTCGGCTTCCTGCTCTTCTCCCTCACCATGGCCATCATCATCTTCGCCACCGTCATGTTCTACGCGGAGAAAGGGTCCAGCGGGAGCAAGTTCACCAGCATCCCGGCCGCCTTCTGGTACACCATCGTCACCATGACAACGCTGGGGTAAGTCACGCTGCTGTGTGTGTGTGTTAAGAAGGGGCGTGGCCCCAAAAATGGGCGGAGACTATCTTTCCTGTAAATTTATCAGCTGCAGGAGTCGTGGTGGTCAGTTGGTGGTTCGTGAGCTGAAGCCTGGTCTAAGTGGAAATGTTGACCCTGATACCAAACTCCCTTTGGATTTTGCCCAATTTGAGCTTAAGAGCTGGAGCAGAGTTGAGGAAGGTTTGTTTTCGTGCTGCCACCAAAGAGAAAAACTTTGCTGGACTGACAGATACTTTCTGGGTGACTCGGATCTTCTGGGGAGCTAAAGATCTAAAAATATAAACCTTGGAAGCAGGTCTTGTCTAAACCGGCTCTGAATGTGACTTTGTGAAGTGAGCGACCGCTGGAGGAAAAGTGGGCTTTTGTGTTGGTTTGCTGAGGGAAGGTTCTGGGTTTTTTGAATGTCTTTGTCAGTGGAGCCGGTCCTTGGCTCCAGTTAGATTCTGGTTTCTGTGTGGGGGGGCCCGGGGCTCGGACCATGACCACGGCGTGGGAGTTTAACCTGCTGACTGTTGTGGCAGCTCTGGCTGTTTTCTCTCTCTCCTTTTTCGCTGTGCGTGGGGCTGAAACAACATCTGCCGCCGCTGCTGTCGGGTGAATAAAACAGAAACTTCAGTGTGTTGCCGTCGGCCACACGATGCTCCGTCATCCATTCACCTCAGATGGAGCTTGTGCGTCGGCCAATGAAAGGCCCCGCTGCTCGGTTTGGAAAGGTCCTGGTTGTTATTCTGGTGTTTCATCACCGTGATTGGTGCAACGTTACACCGGCAGATTACGAAGGGCAGCGTCGCTGTCTCGCTCTTTCGCAGGTTGTGATCCGTCTGATCAGTATCGATTTACTACCCACATTATTTCTTCCTCCTTCAGGCTGAATGTTGAACACAGACTGATTCTCTCCTCCTTTCTGTACATTTTTATTCATTACAACACTGGAGTGGTTTCAACGTGGGAGGCACGTCCTCGCACGTGGGCCCGCACTTCACCGGTTTTGTGCTGTGCTTGCGATCTTCGTATGAAGTCCTACCTTGAGGCCGCAGACCGCTGGACGTTTAACCGCGTCGGCGAGCGCTCGCGTCCCACGCGACGGCGGAGGGGAACCGGTCTCTTCTGTCGCTACAGCGGCGGCTCGGCCTGTGAAGCGTCAGGATGAAGCGACTGAGCTGAAGCCGCTCCAGTCCTCCGCCCCCCTTTGCTTTACACTCTGTGATTTATGTTGCGTTGGAGAGCGAAGGTGACAGTGAGGAGGGAGTGACCTCGGTAGCGCCCCTAGTGGCGAGAAACTCCACAGGGAGCCTTTAACAGCCGACTCGGGGCCCTGAATTAAATAATAAAAGATCCTTAATTCTGGGGCCTCTATCCTGTTCTGGGCCCCTGGATCATTCAGTCTTCACATGCGAGCGCTTCTTATACGCAAAAAACATATTAGTGAGTCCACCAGATCTTCTGGACTGTGAATATGTTGGGGGAGTTTTGGAAACTGAAGAGGTTGTAGAAAAGTTCTCAGCCCGT